>NC_090212.1:22825238-23119050 GCF_033026475.1 Channa argus | reverse complement strand
TACTCCCTAAAGAGCCTGCAATTAATTCAAAATGCTGCAGCAAGAGTGCTGACTGGAACTAGCAAAAGAGATCATATTTCACTGTGACTAGCTTATCTCTATTGGCTTCCCATTAAATCTAGAATAGAATTTAAAACCCTGCTTCTTGCATATAATGCTCTGAAGGGTCAGGCTCCGACATACAGGGTTGTTCAAAATAATAGCAGTACAATGTCACTAACCAGAATAATCCAGGTTTTTAGTATATTTTTCATTGCTACGTGGCAAACAAGTTAATGATATGTACACTCTTGAGGCTGTGCAATTGGGCAAATACTTGAAAGGGGTGTGTTCAAAAAAATAGCAGTGTGGCATTCAATCACTGAGGTCATCAATTTTGTGAAAAAACAGGTTTGAATCAGGTGGCCACTATTTAAGGATGAAGTTAGCACTTGTTGAACATGCATTTGAAAGCCTGAGGAAAATGGGTCGTTCAAGACATTGTTCAGAAGAACAGCGTAGTTTGATTAAAAAGTTGATTGGAGAGTGAAAAACCTATAAAGAGGTGCAAAAAATTATAGGCTGTTTAGCTAAAATGATCTCCAATGGAGAGCAAAACCAGAGAGACGTGGAAGAAAACGGAAGACAACCATCAAAATGGATCGAAGAATAACTAGAATGGCAAAGGCTCAGGCAATGATCAGCTCCAGGATAATCAAAGACAGTCTGGAGTTACCTGTAAGTACTGTGACCGTTAAAAGACGTCTGTGTGAAGCTAATCTATTTTCAAGAATCCCCCGCAAAGTCCCTCTGTTAAAAAAAAAAAAAAGGCATGTGCAGAAGAGGTTACAATTTGCACAAGAACACATCAACTGGCCTAAAGAGAAATGGAGGAACATTTTGTGAACTGATAAGAGTAAAATTGTTCTTTTTGGGTCCAAGGGCCACAGACAGTTAGTAAGACAACCCCCAAACTCTGAATTCAAGCCACAGTACACAGTGAAGACAGTGAAGCAGGGTGGTGCAAACGTCATGATATGGGCATGTTTCTCCTACTATGGTGTTGGGCCTATTTATTGCATACCAGGGATCATGGATCAGTTTGCATATGTCAAACTACTTGAAGAGGACATGCCCTTGAAATGGTTGTTTCAACAAGACAATGACTCCAAACACACTAGTAAAGGAGCAAAGTCTTCGTTCCAAACCAACAAAATTAATGTTATGGAGTGGCCAGCCCAATCCCCGGACCATAATCCAATCGAGAACTTGTGGGGTGATATCAAAAATGCTGTTTCTGAAGCAAAACCAAGAAATGTAAATGAATTGTGGAATGTTGTTAAAGAATCATGGAGTGGAATAACAGCTGAGAGGTGCCACAAGTTGGGTGACTCCATGCCACACAGATGTGAAGCAGTTTTAAAAAACTGTTCTCTCTATACATCTTTATAATCTTGACTTTATTTGTAAAGTGCCCTGAGAGAACTTGGTTGTGAATTGGCGCTATATAAATAAAGTTGAATTGAATTGAATTTCTGTAGAGCTGTGTTTACAAACTCCGAACTGCATTGGGTGGAAAGGGGTATGGCCACTGCTTGTGTGATTATGTAACCCACTCTTGGGTAAGTACATCTCCCTCTAGGTTCGACAGGAGCCAAGCGTCACTGTAACAGTCACTAAACACAATATGAGCCATCAATGAATTTGCCAAGTGCAACTTTAGTTTAAGTAATATACATATTTAGGATTTTACAATTATATTATATTCACAAGAAAATAAAATTGGGCCCTTTAACATAAAAAATAGTCCTTAATGGTGTCTTTTTTCATTTATTGATCAGTTTAGTTAATGTAGATTGTTCTCTTGTGAAGTTTTTCTAGTAAAGTCAAGTCAATGTCTGGTGGCCTAGCCTGTTAGTCAAGATCGTCTGTATGTTGGTTAAAAATCTGACCTGTCAAATTCTGATGGGTCAATATTTTCTGGGATGCACCCTTGTGAGGTGTTCAACTGTGCACCACTTCAGTGAGCGTAGCAATCCTACCATAGGCAGGCCAATCATCCAACTATTCACTAGAAGAAACCAATGACCAATAGACATTTATCATTTAATTTAAACAAACACTCAGTAAAGTAAGCTGTGAGATTTATGGCAGCAAATGTAATATAGAACATACTTTCGAAAGTACAAAACAAAACAATTCTATAATTCAGACTTTATCATGAAATTACTGTTATGTGCCTTGAACAGTATAAGTTAGCAACACTTAATGGCAAGCATTCAGCATCTCCATGAGAGGGACGTTTGTTCGAATTTCTCTTAGATAGTATTGATTACTATCGAAACACTCTTGACTTCAGTAAATAATCCCAGATGTATAACATCGGTAACGCACCGCACTAAACATCAAATTAGTGCTTGAATATCAAAATAACTAATAACAATAACACACATAGCAACCTAGCAAACCATGCTGAGGAGCTAGCTTACCCAGACAGAAGAAATACGGTTAACCCGATGAAAACAGTGCTCCTGACGTTCAGCAGCTTCTGCATAAAAACTTTCATTTCTTTTTATTTCTTCGTTTTAACATCAATATTATTATCACTTCACAAACTCAACTAGATAACACGCAGCAATTCTCCTTTCCCTCGCTCGTGTTTGCACTCTCTCGTCACGGAAACGGTACTGTAAAACTTCCGCCCAGAAAAAAATACATTGACTTGCTTATATAAATTCTAAAACAAACATCAGCATGTAGTAGATTTTTAATGGATTATTCTGTTCTAACTACTTCTATTTTAACCCCGCCTGTGCAACCGGGTTACAATTAGATAACTATATGATGACCCACTTCTCTGCTATTTTCAATATTATTGTTAAATTACTTATTGGCTGGTAATTTATTTATCACCAGCCTTGAAGACTGGGATACCCCTCATCCATCCATGAGTTAGAATTAAGTACAGCATTGATAACTTACAACATTGGCAACTTTTTAACTATTTGGAAACCATAATTTACAAAGGACTTTAATAAAACAAGCCAACGTAGGAAAAGTTAGTATTCCAGACAATTTATAAGAAACTTATTCAAACTATTATCACAAACTAAAACATAAAATTAGGATTAGGAATTGTCCTACAAAAAAAATTACAAAATACATCCATTTTGCAGTCTAGATTCCAGGAACTTCATTTATTGCATTATCTAAAACAAATGTGATGCAAAATATGTAGACGAAAATATAAACACAATTCAGATTAGAATAAACACCAAGACACCGAACAGACATTCTCTAAAACTTGCCCTCAGGATTATAGGCCTAATAAATAGTGAACTCTGGTCCTCAAGGGAACTAAAGTAACAGAAAACAATGGATTGATACACTGAACACAAGAATTGGTCAATGTTAAGGAAGGAACATGCACAACCCTGCCTTGGACCATTTTGTTTTCCTCAAAAGGGATTTCTTTAATCTTCCTGCACTGAAATATAAAGAATGATACAGAGCAAATACTTATCTGATTAAATAAAGCTTTATTTTAAAAAAAACAACGTTTGGGACCTTTGGTTCAGGTCTGAACAATGACATTTGCTGCAGCATGCAGTGAAAATAAATGTCCACAAGGTGTCGACAGAGAACTTAAACATCCTCTTTTCAAGACAGCACTGCTGACTTCTCTCACCGCCTTTTCTTCTTTTCTTTTATTAACAAAATACTTTACAACACCTCAGGCAGTTAAACGATTTTGATAACAGTAGAAAGAAATGTGATCTAGATTTTCAGAATCTTCAATCTCTCAATTAATAGTATGTTTCCACCTTTTATTTATCAAACCACAACAATGTTAAAAATACAACCAAGACTGCCTAAAGTTGTCTTTGCCAATGTTATCAACACTCCTCTACTGGGAGGGAGAAAAAAAGATATTACAATATTTCTCACACTACCTAGGACCAAGCATTATTAAAATGATAAATTTGAGAATGACTTCATTACGTAAGAGTGTAATACTTTTGCATGAAAAGCATGAGAAAATATTTACAATTAAAACTCCTAATTTGCAAATTGTCATTTCAAATTCAAATGTCTTAAAGGCTAATGAAAGCGATCACCCTAACCCTTACAGAAAGATTCACAGTTCTAGAGAGAACGATCCAATGCAACATGTGATGATGAACACCCACTGCAATTTCAATTAAATTAAAATAATATCAAAAGAGATTGAGGATTGAGATTGAATCATGTCATGCTATTCACAAGGAAAAAGAGTAGATGGGAGAAGTGAATTCTTATTTCTATTTTTCCTATGTTTTCGAAAGTAAATCTCCAGCCAGATGGCACCAAAATGGGATGACTGTCGTAAGCCATAATTGCCTGCATTTTCCTCAAAGCTCTGCTTTTGTATTGATTGGCAACTTTATCTTATTGATAAATTCAATTAATATAATAAATTCAATTTATTGCAAAATGTCATATCATTATCCCAGATTTTAAAGTTAATTCACCCCAATTTCTTTTGCTCAACAGAGGCCTAACTTTCAGAACAGAGGAGGCCCAAGCACTAATCATCATCATAAAGCCACCATAGACAGTTAACACTGCACTAAACCAAGCAGAACTCTTTTTCTGACACCATCCCTTTTATGGACAAAATCCTAAAAATATTGTAGGAGAAAAAAAACATTTAGAACAGCAAAGAACATTATTTGTAAACCCAGACTGTTTAATATGCTTTCCAAAATTCACAATAGCCCTGCTAATTGTAAACCCATTGAGATTCCCCCCAGCAGACCCAGTGTCTGACCACAGCAGTGAAATCAACTAGGCTGCAGAATGTATAGGTTTCAATTGAATTCCTACCTTCCCGTCACACACCAGGCTCATTAAAGACACTGACTTTGTGTACATGCTGACAAAGTTCAGTATTCATCAGGAAGACATTGTTTATACGCAAACACAAACAGAGACAGAAAGCATCTAGAATACTTTTAAATTTATTCAACAAGAAAATAAGGAATTTAATAGAGAATATTTTATGTAGGCCAAAGGCAAAGCCGTGGGGGAGAAGTTTGCCTTGGCCTACTACTATCTTTTTATGGTTGAATGGGAAGATTCAGCTCCGGCTTCCTGTGAGAAGAAGAGTCTTCACTGTTACCGATATCTGGTTATCAAAAACCATTCAAAAGAGCCTTCTGGATGTTTTTCAACAACTTTCAATACTCACAACCCCTTCATTAAACGAAATTATGCCACCAGTCCTGCATTCCAAGACTTCTGGATTATAACCAAATATAAAAGCCAAAAAAAATTTTATATATTAGTTGTTCTGAAGGGTCACGAAATCTATTTTAAGATATATCTAAGGGGAAACACAAAAATGTACACCCAACACAGATACAAATTTCTAAGAAAAAATGCAAACTCACATTCCCTTCATTCAGCACTTTGTACACTCTGTGATAGAAAGCACTTGAAAAAGGTCAGTGGCTTAGATACACAGGGCTAAGAGAATCTGGATCCACAAACTAGACACCATAAACCTGAGCAAAACCTGGCAATGGCCCAACCCAGTCTCCTAGAAATTACGTTCCTATACACCTAAACTGCAAACGCGATTACGTTTCCTGTTAACGTAACGACAATATGTTGTCATATAACGTAAATCTTGAGTTGCTAACGTTGATAGTTAACATATCAATGAAATGATACATGATACATGATATGACTAACAACGTATTTTTGTCCGCCAAAATATCCGATTTTGCAGCAACAAACCCGGTCTTGTTTTCTGCCGAAAGATGCGATCCTGCAGTACAATGTCCACTTTGACTACAGCGTTCTTAAAGCATTTTATGGTTGTGATTATGCAGGTACAGGAGCTGGTTAGGGTCTGAGGAATATCGAGGGCTGGTGTAATATAGGAAAACTAAACAGTCGTTCTGCACAAAACATCATTTAACCCTAAAGTCATCGGTTTTCTTGTCTGAGGCTGACCAGGAACAGGACTCCAGGTCCTGACTCGGGAAGAGAATCCGGGACGTTGGCTAGACAGTGCGGTGTAATCACTTCTGCCTACGTTCCGAAATAACGTTCCCTACAAAAACGTAATAGCGTTTATAGTTAAGTTGAATCGGAACGTATTTTATCGGGAGACAGGGTTGGATGAGCTGTGCATTCTGAAAAGATTATATGTTTTATTCCATTCACCCATCCCAAGTTAAGGAAAAATAAATACATTTATTTAAATGTTTACAGAACCTTTTGTTGTGCCTTTGATAACCACTCTTATCACCCGAATGCATCAGCATTCATTAAGAGGTTGTGTGAGGAGACCTTTTTCTGTGCTGTGCTGTTTGCTAAAGCCAGATTACAAGATTTCAAAAATGCTGTTAGTTTCTAGGATTTGCAACATCACAGACATAAAGGGCAGTTTATTAGAATTTAGAGCACAGTTTGAATGGAGTCAGTTTTAGAATGATCTGGGACAGGACTTTTGAATATAAGGAGCACACAGGGCAATACACCACTGACTATGTTAAAAAAAAAAAAGAAATGAGTTTAAATAAATGGAAAAAAGATTGGATTATGTTCTCATGTAAGACATGATATCTGGTCAATTTGGGTAAAAGGAGAGAAATGTGTTAGGAAGAAAAACTGGGGGTACCACATCCACTTACCTCTCTTTTCACAGGCAGCAATAACACTGACAGAGACATGGATCGAAAATAAAGAGCGCTTTAATGGTTTCAAAAAGGAATCTGTGTCTCTACACAGCAGTTACATCCCATCCTGGTGTATTTGTCAGGGTTGTCTGCTGGTCAGTGGATCAGGTTTATTGTGCAGAGAAGCATCTTTTTTTTCCGTCCATATGTGAGGCCTAACATTACGCTACAGTCTCATTCGTTCCATTGCACAATCGTCAAACCCACAGCTGAATGATTCTTGCTCTGCTTTACAGCTGAAGCATATTTTTAATTAATGCTGGTCTCACAGAGTGTCACTGGTTATTACCAGTTACTCCACACTGTCCTCTTCAGACGTGTTGTGATGGACCTCTATCCTATGAACAACAACCTTTGGGGACACATCTCTGGAGGTGGAGGTTCATGTTATCCTGCCTGTCAGTGTCACTTTCTGTCTGCTGGAGTCTGTCATTCTGTGTGAGGAGGTCATGGACAGTTAACAGGTAACTCAACAGTAATTATACCATAGGAGCTTTTAGTGTCACAGCTGCAGGATTTACAGTCCTGTGACTCACAGTGAACCATAAATATAGGATCTGACCCTGAATCACACACTTGATCCTCCTCAGTATAAACACATCACTGGAAGGTTAGAAAACATCACCGGTTTGACTTTCTTCCAGGTTTTTTCCACTTTTTAATAAATTAAATGTTTTTTTCGATAACATCTTTTACATCTGTAGCACAGTTCAACTCAGACCAGATTTCTCCAATCTCTTGTGGTCTCATGTTCCCATGGAGGAAACACAAAATGTCCTCTAGAGCAGGGAGCAATTTAATTGCATTCAATCACCAAAGTGAGCCCAACACAACACAGACTAGTCAAAGTGGATTAAGTATCTGGCAGGACTATTTAAGACTCAGAACTTTTCAAAAACATACAAGGTGCTCATGGTCCACATAATTTACAGCTCTGTCCAATAATTGTCCGTCACTACATTCTTGATTCAGTTGTAAAGGTTTTACAAACCTCATCTTCATAAAAATAGATAAAAAAAACATTATTTTAAATTTAATCAAATACAGATTCAAGATATTAATTTTTAAATACACTACACAATAGCTATAGCAAAAACACAGGAAGGGACATTTAATGAGATGTTTTTAGATCTCTAAAATTTTCATACTGTGTATATTGTAACTGTTTGTCTTCAGGGGGGGGGGGGTCAAGCTCAAAATGAATTACAAACAATTTTAATAAAAGTAAAATACACTTCTTTTTTAAGAAAGTTGAAATGTCCAGAGTCCATTACCATTCATGCGTTATTCCCCACGCATGGTCCACATGGTTTATTCTTGACAAATGAAATAAGTAGATGTGCACTTACTGTTTCCCAAAGTTTAGAATAAAACCTATTATTTTCTCCATGAAGGTTTCAATTAGTTTACCTGAAACCTCTTCAAATCCTATCAATGATTACAATTCATTAATAATACTATCTTTATTAGTTTTTGGTGCAGCTTTCAACCACATCTCATCATCTTCTTCAGCAGACTGGGTTTAATATCACATATAAAAAAATTTCAAATATTACAAATGATAAAGCTAAGCTCTGCCTAAGGGTCGAGCGACATAACCCATGAATTTATAGTATGACACAGAGGTGAGCAGTGTTACTGGGTGAATGTAGTTTAAAAGACATGAAACAGATATCATCACGATAATAAACATGTTTTATATCTGTAATACACCAGTTATTATCTTTATAATTCACTGTTTTTTTTATCTCTTTAATTAACTAGCTTTCCTACAATATTTTCATTTCTTTAATGAACTGCTTTGATGAACTGGTTTTCTGTGTGAAGGAATGATTGGTACTGGAGGAGGAGGAGACCCAGAGGGTTGGACCTGCAGCAACAGGAGGAGGATCACATCAGTCCGCAGGTCACCACAACCTCCTCCTCACTAACATCCTGCCTCTCTGTGCTCTTCTTGGCCCGGTCGGGCTCAGCTCGTAACAGTTACATTAGCACCAGGACTCAAAAGACCCCACAGACCAAGAACAGGACCGGGAGCGGGACCTGCAGGATCCGTGTTCCGGCTGCGGGCTCCCGTCATGCTGGGCACGGTGAAGATGGAAGGGCACGAAGCTCCGGACTGGAGCGGATACTACAGCGAGGAGGTCGGTTACTCTTTGCCCGCTTTACCGCTTACTTTTTATCAAGACCCAGGTCTCATCATTCTGGATCAGGTCCTGAAAAACTGGAAATTTACTGGAATTTTTTTCCAAACAATAACTGATAAACCTCATTACTTGTGGTCCGAGAAAATCCGCCAGGAATAAATTTCATGACTAATTTCATTGGCGTTGACGAACTGGTTACGTCTAAAATAAAAATAACTATTTAAATCACGTTTTAAAATCACTTTAATGTGCGAAATAGGGTAAAACTTTATAAAGGTGAAACAACAAGAATCAAATCTTTACACTGACAATAATAATTAGACTTTATTTCATAATGAAGTTCGTTTGGTTTTAAAAAATTTGACGACGAGTTTTGATTCAGTTGAATTTGCTTTAGAAAATATAAAACGCGGTTAAGGAAAAATGGGAAAGAATGAAAAAAAATCAGATACAATTTTTAAATTAAAGGGATTGGTTAGAGGATTAAAACATATTTAACATGTGAACCTTTAGTTACACAGGAAATGCATCTAATAAACAGAGGTTTAAAACTACGCGTCAGTTTTCAAACAGAACAATAAGGAACATCAACAACATTAAAGGCGTCTCTGTGAACAAGATGATATGTTAATAGTAATAGTAGTTAATAGTGTTTTCATGAGCTTTTGATTCTAAAAGTCACGTTTGTTAACGGCTTGGAGCGGCTGGAGTCACACTGAACGATAGAGCCTGTGTTTTATTTTGCACCAAAGTAAAAACAAACGCAAAACTCAACAGAGAAATGGGTTTATCACGGCTTCATTTACCAAATATTTATCAGGGTGATCACGTTTGAAAATAACACATTTTATCAGAAATTAATAGAGATTTTGCTTTGAAACGCTAGAATCAGACTCTCAGTCTCAGTCAGATTAAAATTTAGGATCATTTGTAAAACCGGCGGCGGGAAAATCCGATATTAGTTAAAATAAAGATTAACGATTTATTTTATAAAAATATTGTATTATTGTTTCACGTTATAGAAATTGTATTTTATAGGATTTTTGTCTCAGGTAATTTAAGTTTAGCATAAAACTAATAAATATAAATGTTATTAAAGTTTCTTCCTCTGTGTGGCGACAAAAACCGACAGTGTGTAAAAACTGCATAAAATGTATTCTTTTACTTTACACAGGAGTCACAGGCCTGCAGTTATGTAGGCTACTCTCAGATTTTTTATTTTTCACTTTAAATGAGTAAAAACTAAATTATTATATTGATTTCTTTTTCGTTCTCAGGATAAATTTAAAAAAATGTTTTGAATAACTTTAACAAACTCATGTGAATGAATTCATTAGTTTAACTTGAAATCAAAATATATTGTTTTTCCTCTTAGTTTTTATTTAAAAAGATTATTTTTAAAATATCAAATGTTAAATTAAATGTTTTTTTTTTTGTATTTAATTAAAACCATTTTTATTATTTCTCTGCAATCCACAAACTGTAGCATCTGCCAGCTTAGATCCTGCTTTTTATTCCACTGTCATTCTGAGACTGTTGAAGAGACATGAAATCAGATCCAAATCTGTACTGAGTGAATCTTGATCACTGAGTCCTGATCAGAGGAACTCTGGTCTGGACTAATTGATTTGGTCAAACCTGGTCGAGTATAGTACAATTTCCTAGGCACAACTGCTTTAAAACTGTTATTAATGAAATTGATCAGACCTTTTTTCTGGTTTGGTCAACTGTCTCTAACTGGGTATAAGTGGTTTCAGTGGTTCCGATCTAAGTGGGTCTGATCTCTCTGCAGGTCTGATCTCTGATGGTGGCTGTTTGGGTTCTGTCTCATCTCATTCTGGTCTAACAGATTCTCTAAAATGTTCTGCTTTTACTTTTTCTGGGCCTTCTACAACTAATTTGGACCAGCTTTTTTTTTTTTTATCTAGTCTGGTCTTTTAAACCATTCCGCAATTAAACCCAGCTCAATCAGTGCAGACCAAAAATTTGAATTGGGCTTCTGTTTAAACTGGGTTTGCCGGGTTTGACAAAACTGGCTTTGAACTATTTTAGCTATGTTTAGTTGTGATCTAAATGGTTCTGAAACAGGTTTAATTGGTTCTTGTCTCCTTCCAGGTGTACTCTCCTATGGCAGCCGGAGGTATGGGTTCTGGTCTTGGTATGGGCTCCATGTCAGGCTACATGTCCAGTGGGACAACCTCAGGCTCATTTAACATGTCATACAGTGGGACTGGTCTGAGCCCTGCCCCAGTAGGGGGGATGGGGGGCTCAGGTCCAACAGCCATTTCAGGTCTCGGCGGAGGTGTGGCCTCAATGGGTGGGACCCTTAGTCCGTCAAGCATGAATTCTGTGTCAGCCCAGCAGGCCTCAATGGGCCTGAACCCGTACGGCGGCATGAGTCCCACTATGAGTCCTGGGATGGCATACAGTGGGGGCGGACTGAACCGAGCTCGGGACAACAAGTCATTCAGACGGAGCTACCCCCATGCCAAACCCCCCTACTCCTACATCTCACTCATCACCATGGCAATCCAGCAGGCACCCAGTAAGATGCTGACACTGAGTGAGATCTACCAGTGGATCATGGACCTGTTCCCATACTACCGGCAGAACCAACAGCGCTGGCAGAACTCCATCCGCCACTCACTGTCCTTCAATGACTGCTTCGTCAAGGTATCACGCTCGCCAGACAAACCGGGGAAGGGTTCGTACTGGACCCTGCACCCAGACTCCGGAAACATGTTCGAGAATGGCTGCTACCTCCGTCGCCAGAAGAGGTTTAAGTGTGAGAAAAAAATGTCCGGGAAGTTAGACGGGAGGAAGGAGCAGGGGGAAGGGAGCAGAGGAGGAGCATCTCCTTCAGCGGACTCCGTCAAATCATCGGGACTCCTGGACTCTACCATGCCCTCCTCCAGTCAGGCCTCGCCCCCTAGCCTGGACCTACGTGGAGGCGCAGGTGGGGGGTCGGACCTGAAGGTGGCGGGTTCCCAGCTCCTGTCTTCTTTGTCACTGCCCCCCCACTCCATGGCACATGAGTCCCAAATGCACCTGAAAGGAGACCCCCACTACTCCTTCAACCATCCATTCTCCATCAATAACTTAATGTCATCTTCAGAGCAGCAGCACAAATTGGAGCTGAAGGCCTATGAGGCACTGCAGTATTCTTCCTACAGCACAGGGGGGGCCTCTGGCCTCGGAGGGAGGACCATGGAATCTCTGGAGGCCTCCTACTATCAGGGGGTGTACCCCAGACCTCTCCTCAACACCTCATAGCTGCTGCACTTTCTTTTTGGACTCTCTGCATGCAGCCATCCTGGACTTTTTGTCTGACTGTGAAAAAACTGAACCAGTTGCTACTGGTTCCCGGTGGTTTCTGAAATCCTGCACTGTGACCAAATCAGGACCCTACTAATACACATGTACTCTCAGCTGATCATATGATCATAGGTCTGTTATCTCCTTTTACACATGAGTCACAAAGCAGGTGAGCCTGGATCTTTGTATTTAACCCTTTGTATTCAATGGGTTCTTTGTGTGTGGACAAGACCACCCCCCAACACACCCCCACGCACACACACAGCTCAGAGACACCACAAACAGTAGCTGAATGTTCACTCTAAAGTTTCACTTCACACCTGGGTCAAATCTACACTGGGGGTCTTGCATAGGTACTGTATAGCCACCGACACACATTGTAGCCTACCAAGCACTTTCCTCAAAACACAATTACACATCATGGCAGTGTGGACCATTTCCTCCTGTTCTCCCTCCTTTCACTAAAAGTAACTGTTTGCTCCAGCTCAACATTATCTGCTCAGTTTCAGACACATTTGATTGTAGAACACACAAAAAACTCACAACAGTAGCAAAGAAAATAATACGACACTCAGAAACCTCACAGTCAGTTTATTAGCGGCACACAGACGATGTAGGGCACAGTGTCTGCTTAATAATCCCACACTCCACTGCTCCTTGATTTAGAAGTAAGAGAATCTCCGACACCCAGATCAAACAGTTGTTAGTGATGAAGCAATGAAATTTCTGTTTAATGCTGAATACCAATGGAACTAGTTAAAGAACTAGTTAGTAACCATGATAAAGGGGGATGGGTCGGTCATCATCCCGATGTAGTTCAAATGATTTGAAAATGATAGACAACTCTGACTCAAAGGTCAGCTGATGTGGTTTATGTGGAAACAATTTGATTTGAATTTAGAAATAGCAAATTTATTGGACGTGTAATTTCATTTCCTATGACCTTGACTCCATCACTGCTGACTCATGAGGGGCCATTATGCCCAAATAAATGTTTTTTTAAAGGGTAAGTTCACACAAATTATGTGTAAATTGTTTTGGTGTTTCTTTCTCATATTATTGATCTGCAAGAAATGATTCTGATCTGATCCTGAGCTGCAGAAAATTTTACTTTTCAAAAGTTTTTAAAATTTTCCAATAAACAAATGTATAATGTAGAGTCTGAAGAATTTTGGTTCCCTATAATTTATTGATTCGACCTCTGGTTCCCCCGGTCACCGAACCCCAACTTAGTTCCTCCGGGTGAGTGTTGGCCAGCTGCATATAACTCCCCCATTGGTGTGTGAGTGTTTGTGTTTGATTGTGTGAAGCAGTGCAAAGCACTTTGGGCACCAATAGGTAGAAAAGTGAACTGCAGAGTAAGAGAAATTTCTAAAATGGGGGGGTTAGTGGGGGAGGTGTCCCTCCCTGCTTGTCATGTTTTATCCGTTTTTGTTTTGTTTTTTAGTCTAGGTCCAAAAGGTTGGAGAATCCTGATTGGTTCTGATCCAGACCAGCAGTTGATCACTAATCGAAAACTTGAATAAGTCTACATTTTTTATTTTATTTTAATCTTAAAATTAAAAATTTTATTTTTCATTTTTATATACATATTTAAATATTTGATTATTGACCCTGAAGATGTGCTCTTTGTTCAGTGACTCTGACTTGTGTGAAAAAGGAGAAACGACTTCTTGTTTATTTCCTGACTGTTGATGAGAATCCACTGTTCAACCCTAATTGTTAATTATTGATTAATAATAACTGTGCATGAATGAAGTGGGATGTCTTCTTCTCTGTTCTGGAGACACCTGCCCCAGCAAACATGTAATCGTTCCTTGCCAGTTTTTGACTCTGATGCATGTTCTTAACTTATTCTGTCTTTTTTTCAATAAAACAAGAAAACTATTTAAGGTAATTTATTGCTTTATTTTCAATCTTCAATCAATTTAGTTTCAATCTTTGGGGTTTATTAGATATTTATTTGTTTTTAATCTTTGATAAATGATGATACTTGATATTTGACAGCGTCAATGTTTGATATTTTATTTTTATCTCGCGGTGGAAAATTATTTGAACAAATGTTTGTAATTAACAGATTTATGAATAACTGATTGATATACTGTTATTGGATCAGTTTTCATAAAATATATCGTTTAAAGTTGGACTTTAAAATGTAAAAACGATTTTTTAAATTGAATGTAAATTTCTTTTAGCTATAAATCATAAAAAAAAATTAGAACGATTAAATACAGTTATTTTGTCAAAACATAATGAAAACTCTAAAACGAAAGAACTAAAATAAAACTCTCACCCTGTTTTCTCAGGACAACAAAAAGAGTCCTGCAGGTTTTTTAAATTAAATATTAATAAAAACACCAAATCAGCGCAGTAAAGGTTCTTTTTCAAACGGACTAAAGTTAATTTAAGTATTTTGCTCCAGATGCTTTAAAGTAAAAGAGAAAATTTGTTGTTTCATATCAGATTGATAACCCTTTAAATGCTCTTTAATAACAAAACGTTTTTTGATTTAGCTTTAACTGAGTGGAAAATAAATTAGAAACGTATTTACCTTTTTAGTTTCCGATTGGAGAAACGTTTATTGAATAAACACGTTTTAAGTGACATTAATTAACCTTTGAGAATATAAAATCTTTGCATTAAATCTTTAAATCCGGATTTATGACTTTTTTCCTTCATTTATAACATTTTAGTAATGTCTTAATTTTTCTCTGACCATTTTTTTTCATGTCTTCATTTTGTCTTCTGATGTCAGTTTCTTATTCTCTTCGCTTTCGTCTCATTCGGTGTCCCGCCTCAGACTGAGGGCACATCCCGGTTCTGCCCCGGTTCTCCCCCGGATCTCCTCTCCCCCTCCTCCCGGGGAACAAACCGAACACGAAGCACCTCCCGCGGCCTCGGAGCGCCTCTGTTTCGCCGGATGTCGCTGCTCTTTGTGGCTGTAACCTCCGCCGCGGCTCTGTGAACCTGAACAGATTTTACTTTGATCTGAAGCTTTTTCTCACATTTTGTCCGCAGAGCCGCAAAATGTCTCCAATGATCCCGTAATTATCTGCTAATTACCCGTCGACATGATCCCCTAGGCGGGAGCAGGGGCCGCGGGCAGAGAGGAGCCGAAAGGAGCCGAACCGGGTTCATGTCTATGTTTTTTATGTTATACTATTATAAAAGTAAAATAATATATAATAATTACAAAAATTCCGTGAAACTAAAGGGGAAAAATGAATTTTGTTCCACTTTCCGTTTAATGTAAAAATTTGTTTGAAAAACAGGGGCCCAGTCTGAAAATGATCACCATTATTTTAATAATTTTGTTTCTAAAATAAAACGTATTAATTAATGAGGATCAGCTTACTGTGAAACGTTATTAGTCTCCTGATTACATGATGGGATGGTAAAATGATCTTTTTATGTGAGACATTCAGTGGCATTTGCTGGCTCTGACAGACGACAATTGATTTGTCCACAGATCCACTACGTTTCCTGCCACTGACCTTTATAATAATACTGAGGCTTTTGGCATGGAGGGTCAGAGCTGTCAAAGTAACATACTAATTTTAATTCAACAAAGTCAACTGCGTTGACTGTGGATCTAACACAAACCTGCAGAGTCCAGAGGGGGAAAATGGGGACTAATGCGTAAGTCCATGTCCTCCCTGTAAACCACATCCTAGTGAATTTCATTGGTTAAAATTAAAAAAAATAATGAGTGAACGAAAAACACAAGAGTTGACCCAAATAAAGAAATATTCGATTTAATAATATTTCAGAACTGGAATGGAGGCCTAACATTTTACTCTATGATATCATATTATCACCGACATGAGACACAACCAGTGTAAACCTGAAAAAACCTGAACAAACATCAAACTTAAAATCTTCACATGTTAATTTTGAGAAGAAAACTGATTTTTTCATTTTTACTAAAACCTGATTCAATTTTTCCTTGTTTCAAACAGATATAATAACTCAAATGTTTTCATTTCTGATCAGTAATGAATCAATACTATGTGAGAATAATTTAGTCACTGAAAAAAATTTCATTTAAAAGAATCCAATAATTCTAAACCCGGGTTCAGTTTTTATTCTGTCAGTTTTGGATTTTACATTTCCATGTGATTTTTTTGTTGCAGATTTCTATAGAAGAAACTAAACAAAATGGGAAAATTAAAGACAAACTTCTGTTAATGACACTGAATTATAATTTTCACCATCAACTAAAAATCAAAACTCTGTGTGAAAGTATGAAAGCAGTGTAAACAAATCTGCTCCTACTGTACTGCACATATTTTTTGTACATTTAAATATTTACTGCACTACATCATTTCCACAGTTAAACAAGACTTTACACAATAAGATAAGTTCAGGAAAAATGCAGAATTTAAATAAACTTTAGCATGAACTATTGTATAAATAACGTAACCACTTCTACTACTGATACATTTTGTTGGTACTTTTGATATCAGTACTTTTACTTTCTAAAGTTTATCAGTACTTTGAGGTCAGAATTTGTTTCAGTTTTAATTAAAATATTTGTAAAATTTAAATAAAAATAATTTAAATAGAATGTGAAGCTGGACTGTGCCACCCACCCTGCTTCTGTAATTCCAACCATATGTTCACGACGGGGCCGCTCGGGGCCCTACGACAGTGGCTCCGGGGCCCCCAGCATCATTTCACTAAAGCCCTCGGCCCCTTTCTTTCTCCACTCGTGCCTTATGGGCGAAAATGTCAGGGACAATACGGTGGACCTCGGCCCCTTTCTTCCCTGCGCCTTTCATTCCCCTGAACAGGGGCCCCGGGGCCACTAAGGCCTTTTGATGGGGATTGGAATTAATTATCTCCAATAACAGCACAAAAAGAGCAAAGACCACCCCCCCCCCCCCCCCCCCCCATACACACACACACACACACACACAGAATCATAAAGAAAGGAGGAGATGATCAAAGGAGAGGGAGAGAGGATGAGAGACACCAAGACATAGTGTGTGTGTGCATGTGTTTCTGTGTGGGTGTGTGTGTTGGTGGTGGGGGGGTGGTGGCAGCTGCTCCATTAAAATGATGCAGACGAAGTTTATTAAACTTTGGGGGGGGGGTTCAGCCTGGTGGTTGGTGGTCCTGAGGGGGTGCTTTATTATAGATGGTGAAGGGAGAGGTGGGTGTTGGGGGAGTGTACTGGGAGATATCTCAGGAGTGTTATGGTCAAATTGGTTCAGATTAAGCTTTCCTCGTTATCATCATCAATAATCATTTGATTGTTAATAATTAGGTTTTTGCCCCACCCCCAAATCTTCTGACTCGCTGTGTTGTCACAATAAGATGTTAGTGTAGGGGGATGTCCAAGTTCTTTTTGCAGTAAGGGTAAAGGGGGGCAGCCCAAAGGTGTGTGGACGTAAATGTGAGGGACAGGGACACCGCAGATACACTGGGCACACTGGTTCAGCTCAGGAAGCAGTGGGAAACAGGGAAGTGAGAAATACCTCCTCAGCTAAGAGTGTCCAAGGGGGGTGGGCAGGTTCTACACCAGGATAGAATCATTAGAATGATTTTAGGGATCTTGTTGCATCTGTGACGCTTTAACAGGACCTTCTTTAGTAGCCACAGATGAACATGTGGCAAGAAGATCCTCTCAAGATTGACTGTAGGGGTACTGGGGGTTTGACAGAACCTGTTGTAGGAGTTTCAGACACTCAGACACGCTTGCAGTATCATGATATCTGTGATGTTAACATTTATTCAGTTTCTATCTTTTCCATCGTGTTTCTTCACTGAAGGATCACCAAGGTAACAGGAGACGTGTTTACAAAATCTGCTTCCATAGTCAGAAAGATTCAGATACAATCAGCAAAGTAGCTGAATGGATCTAACCGAATCTTTCCTCTGATCTGTCTGTTTCCTGCCTGACTGGATAGAACCAGAGAAGACGACTGATAATGTAAAGGGACATTGTTTTTACCAACAAACATGGCTGACTGAATTAACCTTCCCATCATCAACAAACCTCCTCAGTGTTTCTGTAGCATCCTACATGTTTCGCATGGCTGTGGCTCAGTTGGGAGAGCAGTCTATAAACCAAAGGGTCAGTGGTTTGACTTCCAGTTCCTCCTGGGTACATGTTCATATATCCTAGAGCAAGACACCATAATCCCGAGTAGCTCCTGGTGTGTACTGGTTACTTGTAAGTCACTGTGGATAAAGGGACTCATAAATGGTTAGTTGTGATTTTACATTAAAGCTACAGTAACAACTTAAACTATTGATAACGAGAGATAGAGCCAGTCTTTTCTTTTTTGCCGTCGCCATCCATGCTTAACTGAACAGCTGTTTAGCTTTTAGCAATTATCAATCAAAACAAATTGTTACTTTTCTCCAAAGACAAGCAGGGGTGGCCCACGACTTTTTGGAGCCCTAAGCAAATGTTTACTCCCCATCTAATGGACAGGGACGGCAGTGGCTCAGTTGGTAGAGTGGCCACCTACCGACCATAGGATCTGAGGTTCGTGCCCCACTCTTCCCGACCGCATGCAGTTTGCTGCATAAATGAACAAGTGGCAAGATGATCCTCTGAAGATTGACTGTAGGGGTATTGAGGGTTTGACAGAACCTGCAGCAACAGAAAAAGGACTTCAGGTTACGCAGGAGTCCAGCTGTTGTTGGAGTTTGATTCTTTTCACTCAGACATGCTTGCAGTATCATAACATCTGTGATGTTAACATTTGTTTAGTTTCTATCTTTTCCAGTGTGTTTCTTCACTGAAAGAATCGCCAAGGTAACAGGAGATGTGTTTACAAAATCTGGTTCCATAGTCAGAAATACTCATATACGCTTGAGATACATTCAAGCTGATGAAGTGTCCTTGAACCCCCAACAGTCTATCCCCATCTCCAGCCGTGCAGCGGCGGTCCCAAGCCTGGTAGAAATTGGGGAGGGTTGCAACAGGCGAGCATAAAAAAACTGAAAACTAAAAAAAAAAACAAATCAACATGTGGACAAATGATCCGCTCTTGCAGCCCTGAACTCTCAGAATAAGTCCAAAGGACAAAAAACAAAAAACAAAATCCAAAGTACAGGGATGTTATTTGTGTTTACTGTTACTTCAGTAATTTTATCTCCCACTGCAGTCGGTGGTTGGATATGGCTGAGATAATTTCGCCAGATTAGACTGTCAGCTCTTTTCATAAAACAGTTTCTTCAGAGGAAATAATATGTTGTGATCTCTGTACATGCTGTACTCACTTGTAAGTTGCTTTGGATAAAAGCGTCTGATAAATGACTAAAAGCAAATGTAAATGTAAAACTGCTAAAGGCAGATTTTTGTGTGTTCAAATTTTTTTTTTCTAAGACTAGGAAAACTACAGTATGAGGTACAACAAATATGTTATGTATTTTTACATTTAATGACTGTAAGTGGGGAGCCAGATCATTTTCATAGAGCTGGATAGACAGAGGCCTTGTGAAGAGATGCTGTAATTCTTCGTCATGATTCATCATGATTCTTAAGTAAAATTCAAGATATTGTGGAGAGGCCAGACATAAGCCAGCAATGGCGATGGGAAATATATGAGGCAAAACCCAAAACATCTGAAATAATCAATTTGGCAAACAGATAAAATGATTCTTAAGGATAAATAATGTTTTGGACATTTGCTGAAAATAAATGTGTAGCAGCTTTGAAGGAGCTGGACTCCTGATCTAAGTTTGATTTCACAGCTTCCAGTTTGCTGTACAAAAAAGACAAACTCTTTACACCCATCAAACCCATAACCTGTCATTGAGCGATTTTTACATTTAGGACGTCTTTTTTCTATGCCAAAAAGAAGCATTTATTTTTTTCCCTTGGGCCAGCAACAGAAGCACCTCTGACCAATCAAAATGCAGCATGCTGCAACTTCATATGAAACATTTAACATAATCTGATGTTGGGGAGCACTATGTTAATATGTTAGGCAAAAGCATGTGGTTGAAATAAGCAAACCTTTGTTTATGCTGGGTGAGATGAAAAACATGTTAAAAGTATGATACGCGTGGATCACTATCAAGTCAATATGCAGTTTTAGCTCAGTTCAGTCCGAATCCTTTTTTGTAGGGAAAAGTGTTTTAAAACCTACTCACATATTGGCATCACATGGAATGTGAATGTTTCAGTTGTGTTCAAATCACCTAGAAGAGTTGTGGTTTTTCATTTATTCACATCATTTTTTATGTATAAAGACCATTAGGTTACGTCTTCCGCAGAAGATATGCAATGCAATGAAAATATGCAATATAGTTACTGCTGCTGTACAGCCTAAGCTACATTCTACATTTGTTTGGTCACAATCTGAACATCACAGTGTTGAAGACAGAACTATTGGATTTGCAGTGGTGTGATGCTGAAAGAGACCCAGTTGCTTCAAATCACACCCACAGAAGAGCTGAGCCCAACTCAGTGTGAGAGACTGGTATCTGATCTCTAGCTGGAGTAAGTCAATACAATGCTATTAGTTTACATTCCACAACCCTTTTGAGCGTTGCCACCTCAAAGCTAGGACATTGCAGGTTTGCACGCCAGCTGACTGAGGCCTATCTGTGTGGTGTTTGCATGGTCACACTTTGGAATACATGGAATACACTTTTCCTCTGGTTTCCTCCCACAGTCCAAAGTGTGAATGGTTGTCTCTCCGTGTATGTCTCTCTGTTGTTGGCCCTGAAACCAACTGGAAATGTGTCCAGGGTGGACCCCACCTCTTACCCTATGACAGCTGGGATAGTATCCAGCTGCCCATGTGAGCCTAATAGATAAACGGTTACAGATAATAGATGGATGGATGAAATTATTATTCATTTGTGTGAGGTATTATACTTGATCAGATCTATCAGATTCCCGTAACTTCTATTTAATACTTTAATACTAATAATACAAATTTTAAAATGCTGTGTGCCATTATAGTGTATTTATGAATTTATAAGTTTTCTGAAGCCCCAGCATATAATGCAAAACCCCCATCTAGGTCCACCAAGAACTACTTTGTGGTGCTACTTATGCCAGTATTTCTTTTCTTTTTCTCTGTTTTTGTCAAGTCAGACAGGAAACCAAGAAAAGATAAGAAGGAAGAAATTCTAGTCTTCTAGTGAAACATAAATACTGTTCACATATTGTGATAAGACCAGAGAATGTGACAGTCCCCACTAAGTCTGCCAGAAATCTGGGGGTCATCATTGTTTACCAGCTGTCCTCTCTCTCTCAGGCAGCAGACTTTCCCTCTAATACATCACATTGATCAGACCTTTCTGAATAAGCAGACCAACTCTTTGTGCAGGAACTGGTCATATCTTAGCTCGACTACTGCAAGCCCTGTTGACGGGGCTACTAGCACATCCCAACCCAATTCTTTAGATGATTCAAAATGCAGCAGCGCATCACATCAGATCTCTGCACTGACTTCAACAGCTTCAAAGGTCTGACTCCCACTTACAGAGTTGTCAACTCAAAAGCACCTTACTACATACCCACCCTCATCCAGGTCTACAATCCCTCCAACCCACTGCACTCTACCACAAAACCAAATGTGGTGGTCCTTACACTACGCAGCAAAAGATCCCAAGCAAAGTTCTTCATGTCAGTGGCCCCTCAATAGTGGAACGATTTAGGGACGGAACTCTTTTGTAACCTCCTAGTCACTATTTATAAAACCTATTAAAAAAAACCTTCTGTTCTGTCATGAAACAGAAAAGAATCTTCTTATACCAACTGCAATATGACTAAATGTACAAATATCACCGCAAGAAACCAAATGTATGAACCATCGCTGATGATTTCCAGAACATCCCAAGATCATGAGCTTTTCACCAGCATGCTTCCCTGTTAGGCCGGCATTCACCATCTTTTCATGAGCTCTGCTTCCTACACATGTTTGTTGCTCGAATACAAGCACCTCAAACTGTGATTCTTCATTCCAAAAGATTTTATTCATATTTGTGCATCTTGGCCCACTGCAACCTTTATTTTTAATTAACCAATCTTAGTAGGGTTGTTTCTTGGTGAATCTGCCCATGAGACCAGCTAACCTGAGTCTTCTACTCAGTGTCTGTGCAAACTCTTCTCTTTTTTTATTCAATGATGCAGCCTATTCAGGAGCAGTGAGGAGTCTGTTTCGCAAGGACACTCTTGTCTTCTGGGGCACATGTGGGCTTGGGCCTTCAAACTATGTCTTCTGTACTGATTGGTTTCAGGTGCAGCATGTCTATGAAAACTATAGTATACACCTTTTAAAGAAATATTTAATTTCTTGGCTATATCATATACTTCTTTAAGTATAGACTGAGGAATTTTAAGAGAGCTGTTTTTTCTTGGGGGGGTGGCATTTGTGGTTCTACTTAACACTGAAAAGTACAGGTCACTTTCTGTGAAGACAACTCCAAATATAAACCTGTATTATTGGACATGACATTTTTTAAAGATGTTTTAACAACATGCATGATTAATTTAAGAGCAACTGCACTTGTATTTCTGCAAAAACAGATCACTGCAAAATCTTCAAGTTTAAAATTCAATAAGTATAAAATAGTAGTAGTTTTGTAAAAGTTAGTCTTTGAATTTTTCTATGTATTATCTGCTGATATAATTGTAGTAGCGTAATCATAAACATGGTTTCTGTGTTTTGGTATTCATTCTTTCCATTTCTACAGAAACATGCAATAATGTCTTAGTGTTTTCAAATATTTTCTTGCCAGTGTATCTCCCACCTTTCTGATTGTTTTTGCCTCTGAGCCAAATAAGCTTCAGTTTGATTTCTGACCTAAACATAAATCAGACTCTAGTAGATTTTTGCTCCACATCACAACTTCTTATTTCTGAGTCCTCAGACTTCTAATTACTGTAAGGGTGGCTGTAGTTCAGTTGGTAAGGCAGTTGTCCACATAACTGAATGTCAGTGGTGTTGAAGTGTCCCTCTGCAAGAAACTGAACCCCAAGATGCTCCCAGTGGGTCAGATGAGCACCTTGCATGGCAGCCACTGCCACTGGTGTGTAAGTGTATGTTAATGGGTGAATGAGAAGCAACGTTGTAAAGTGCTTTGGATGAAAGCGCTATACAAGCAGATCAATTACCTCTATTTAATATGAAAATTGGTCTCAGACTGACTTTTCTTAATCTTGAACCCATTAAAACCTTGATGTCAAAGTCCAGGATTATGACACCAGAGACCAAAGCCATTACCCTAACCCATTTGTGGTTTAGGAAAAAGAACTAGAAGGCTAACACTGAAACCAATGCTAAAGCTAATGCTAAGGCTGAAGCTAGCGCTAAAGCTCATGTTAAAGCTCAGCTAGTTCTCATGTATGGTTCAAGTTACACATCCAGCTTGCATGTAAAACAATTATTCAATTCAACTTTATTTATATAGCGCCAATTTACAACAAAGTCATCTCAAGGCACTTTACAGAATAACATCCAGACTATACAAGTATGTAGAAGCAACCCAACAAATCCCCCTTGAGCAAGCCCTAGGCAACAGTGGAGAGGAAAAACTCCCTTTAACGGAAGAAACCTCCTGCAGAACCAGGCTCAGGGTGGGCGGCCATCTGCCTTGACTGGTTGGGGTGAGTGGAAAGTGAAGAGAGAAAAGAAAAGAGCAACAAAAGCAACAACAAAAAAACAACAAAAAGCAACAACAAAACATTAAACAGGTTGGTAGGACACAAAATTAATAGCATACAGTCGTGACAAATAAATATATAGAGAAAAAGAGGAGGGGAGCTCATTGCACATTCGGAAGTTCTCCAACACTCTAAACCTATAGCATCTTAAGTAGGAGCTCATTCGGGTTGAGTGAGCAGTTTTAACTATAAGCTTTATCAAAAAGGAAGGTTTTAAGCCTAGTCTTAAAAGTAAAGATGGTGTCTGCGCCCCGAATTTCGATTGGAAGCTGGTTCCACAGGAGAGGAGCTTGATAGCTAAAGGCTCTGCCTCCCATTCTACTTTTGCAAACTCTGGGAACCACAAGTAGGTCTGTATTTTGGCATTGAAGTGGTCTAATGGGGCGATACAGAACTATGAGGTCTTTTCAATATGATGGAGCTTGACCATTAAGAGCTTTATAAGTAAGAAGCACGGTTTTAAATTCTATTCTAGATTTTATGGGAAGCCAAGGGAGAGAAGCCAGTGAAGGTGAAATATGATCTCTGTTCCCTAATCCAGTTAGCACTCTTGCCGCAGCATTTTGGATTAATTGAAGGCTTTTTAGAGAGTTATTAGGACACCCCAAGAGTAGGGAATTACAGTGGTCCAATCTAGAAGTAACAAATGCACGGACTAGTTTTTCTGCCTCACTTTCAGACAGAATGCTTCTAATTTTAGCAATGTTCCATAGGTGGAGGAAGGCTGTTCTAGAGTTTTGTCTGCCTTTGACGTAAACGCCAAATCCTGGTCAAAAATTACTCCAAGGTTCCTCACCGCAGAACTGGAGGCCAAAGTTATGTAATCTAAAGTAACTGTATTGTTAGACAGCACATTTCTCATCTTTTTAGGCCCAAAGAGAATAATTTCAGTTTTGTCTGAATTTAGAAGTAGGAAATTGTAGGACATTCAGGCCTTTATGTCTTTTAGTCAACTACATTTATAATAAACATTAAAATACATCTATATGTTAGAACTCCACCATTTCCCTCCAACCTTTACCATTGCTGTTCAATTAGGTCATTAATATAAATATGTTAGTTTGAAGTTTTTAAAATTGTAACATTGATTTATAATGATGGGATTGAGACATCAGCCAGAGAGAAAAATACAACCCACTATAGTTTATGACACAGTCTGGGGTAGAGAACTTAGACTGCATATAGACTGTGACATTTGTCCGGAAGCAAAGCTACTGGAAGTTGATCGCCCCCTGATGGGCAGATGAAGTACAAGCTACAAACCTCACCTACTCAATGTTGGTGGAAGGGACATGAGCCTAATTTAAAAGTAAATCTCCAATAAAAGTTAACATTCCCTAAAAGAGCTTCTGTCGTTTTTCTTAGATATTATCACACTAATTATCACTCTACAAGTGGTCCTTTTTCTAAAAAGTTATTTTTTTAAGTTATTTGATGGTAAAAAAAAATGGGGTTGTGTCAGTATTATTGACAACTTTGCTTGACAGTCTTAGGTCTGTCAAAGTTGTCAAACTTCTACCAGTCCTGAATGAATTTATTTCTGTGTGATTGTTGTGATGCTAAAGAAAATGTGTTCACATTACTTATAAAGTGTAAATACACCAGGTAAACCAAGGAAACAGACAGCGTAACCTTCAAGGTATGAAAATAGAGATAGAAACTATGTAAAGATGCAACATTTACAATTTAAAACTGGCTCAAATGTGTATGTGATGAGACCAGCAACAAAGTAAGAAAACACATTTTAAAATGTGCAATTGCTCACCTGACAACTATGTCTTTGTACAGGTTAAGCATCATTTGATTCCTGGTTCAGTTTTATTCTGTTTTCATCGCCAATTGTTCAAATAAGCATGTTTGTTGTTTTCCATGACAACGAATGTTCAGTAGATAATCAGCATAGAGTGCCAGAGGACTGAGTCAGCATTTTTGCACTACTGCTTACCTTACCCTGATGTGTGTGGTTTCTTGGATGGGTTTGGGTTAAATGCCTGAGTGAATGTAGTTAAAATAAGGTCAATAGACTTTTCTAGACTTTCTGTGACTTAAAAGGTATCATTCCCAGTCTTTTTGAACATTTACATGTCGTAAAAAAGCTAAATGAGACTACAGAGGTTGTCAGGAACATTTAACATCATATCTGATACGGAGACTCCTCTACTCACTAATCCATCTTTACATCTTCATTGGGTTTATAACTTGCAATATGCAAGAAAGTTTAGTGGCTGTGAAGTTGAAGTTATGACTGTTGAGTCAGCTAACAATAGCTTTTTTTTTTAATTTCTGGTGATTGTGTTTAAGCTTCAAAAATCAGTGGCTTTAACTATGAAGAATATTTTGCACAGCAAAATATTTAAATACATTTAAATTAATCATTTAGCAGACGCATTTATCCAAAGCGACTTACAAGTAAGGTACAAGCCAGCAAAAATCTCAGTCAAGGACAAAACAAGTCGTATCAGAAAAGTGTTTACATTTCATCTGTAAACATGTCATGGAGTTTATTTTCTGCAATAATCCAAATGCCAATGGAAAAATCCCATTGACCTTTGAGGAAACCTATAAGATACTATCTTCTGGGTTTGTCTACAAAAAAAAGTAATTCCTACAGCACAGCTCTCTATTATGGCACTGTTTTAACAAGAGCTCAGAGCCAACCACAGAGCAGGCAGAGACGCAGGGGCCAATCAGAGAGCAGGATTGTCTCTTGTTATGAACCAACCAATCACAGACTCACTGTCACTGACTCAATGTCCCCCCCCCACACACACACACATACACACACACACTCGCCACAGCAGTCTAACAGCTGCAGAATTAAACCCAGAACACCCAAGTTGATTGCAAGTTGTTAGCTGTAACCATGGTAACAGGCCAGAAGGCCACAGTTTTTCTGCAGATTTTTATCAAAACAATGCAAACTAAAAATTTTGACTTTGTTACTAATCTGAACCATTCAAGGAGAAATTTGAAGGGTAAGTTAACTGGTGACTCTAAATTGCCATAGGTGTGAATATGAGTTTGAATGGTTGTCTTTCTGTCAAATTTAAAATAAAGTAACTGGCTAATATTAATGTGTTTAGTTTGATTGTTTTGTATTGGTTTTTCAATCACTTTGAGTTATTTCTTTGTTCACACAATAAGGAGCTGACTCAATGACAAACTACTATAATTTAATAATGATTCCTTAATTGTGTAGATGTTTATTTTGCTTCTCACTGTTTCGTTTTAATATTACTGTCTGTAGAATTCAGACATTTCAGATATTGTAGTTGTTTGCTCAGTTTTATCATTTAAATTTTAAGTAATTTTTAAGGTACTTGTACAGAGTATTACTTCCGTATACTGCAGTACATGCAACTCACAAACCTATTTTAACATTTTAAATAAAAAGCATCTTTTAGATTTTTCTGATTCTCAATACAAAACACTTAAAAAAACAGTGCTGAGTGATAAAAGCAATTAATGCGTGTTACTGGCCTGTTGAACAGTTTAAATAAAGCTGCAGTGATTTAACTCTGTCAAACTCAGAGCTGGTCTGATAAAAGACCTGAAGTGGGTTTGACAGACAAGAAACCTGCTGCTGATATCAGCGTTATCACAGTAAAAAGATCAGTCAGCACAACAGTTTATACATGAGTTTACCTGTGGTTTAACAGAAGAATACTTCTGATGTTTGAGTTTTTGAAAGTTACATTTTAATTTGAAGTTTTGAGGAACATGAAGTCAGAGCAGCTTCATCACGTGTCATAGTGATCCTGGGAAATTAAATTGATCCAGCTTTAAAACA
This sequence comes from Channa argus, assembly GCF_033026475.1. Classification (NCBI taxonomy): domain Eukaryota; kingdom Metazoa; phylum Chordata; class Actinopteri; order Anabantiformes; family Channidae; genus Channa; species Channa argus. The sequence goes on along the minus strand of NC_090212.1, from coordinate 23,091,453 downwards.
CAAGAATCTTAAATCAACACCCGGAATAAAGGAACTAAAAGGCAGAATGATCTTTAATTGTGTGTGTGTAACTAACCCTAACTCCAACTAAACTAAACCTGCTGTAACCAACTTGAATCATGATAATCTCTGAAATCATCAAATGTTTGTTTAAGAAATAAAAGTTAGAGAAAAATACATTTCAACATGTTACAGATTCATAAAAACATACATTAAAGAAAAACATCACTGTTTATAGGCCAGAGAAGAAAATATGAAATCTAATAATGTTTGCAATAAAAGAAAAGAAAAACTAAACTTCATCAGAAATATTTCATCATTATTCAGACAAAAAATAAAAGTCGGAAACTTTAATGTTGTAAAGATGTTTGGTCTAAAACACAAAAAATAGATAAACCCAAAGAAAAGAAATCATGAGTTTCATTAAAAACTAAAAAAATGTTTCTATAAGTAAGTGTCAATCAGATGACAGCTCGAAGACTTCCTGTTCCCACTTTCTTCCTGAGCACTTCGACCAGACGCTCCAACCTGAGGAGGAGGTAGAAGACATGGAGGTTATAAATCCATGATGCTAAATTAATCAAGAAAATGAAAACCACTGTTTTCTATCAAGTTATTTAACATCACTCTCACTGGGAATTGAACCAACATCTGCAGAACCTGAAGAATGCGGAGAGGAGGGGGAGGAAGGACAGGGAGAGAAGTGCTAAATTTTCAGTATCACCGTTAGTCTGAGGGACTACTGCATCTGAAACCTGGTTTCTACCAACATATCGTCTTCATGTGTTAACCAACTGCAGCAGATGTCTCCAGCAGTGACCCACAGAGAGACTTATTCCTCAGGCTGAGAAAGAGAAGCTGAATGTAAGGAGTCGTAGACTTGACCCTGAATGACTTTCACTCATCTCCTCCACCCCCGCCACCCTCTCCAAACCAAATGAAACTTTCTCTAATAACCAACAGACCCCCCCCCCCCCCCCCCCCCCCCAACACACACACACACAGCAAACATGGTCTGTACTGCTTAGAAACTTGGGAGGCTCTTCAGCACCGGCTGCCCCCCCACTGGCAGCCAAATTAGAGAAGAAAGCCACGGGTTTGAGCCCAGGAGGACGGTGTAGGACGCAGACGGACGACTTAAGCTGCCTTCATCACGAATCTCATCCCTTCATCTTCAGGCTGATGAGCTGAGCAGCAGCAGAAGTCACGTTACTCAGCATCAGAGCGTCATCGAAATCTGAAGGATTAATTTCTCCTGATCAGACACTCGCTCCGACGTTGGCTGAATATGAATCATCTCTATCAAAGCTCTTTAGTCCCACACGCTTATACTGTCTTTGAACACATCGTCTGACTATGACAGCTGCTGGGAAAGCACAGCAATGTGTTTCTTACCACAGGTTTCCACAAAGCTCAGGTTCAAAGGGTTTCACTGGTTTCTGTGTAAGAAACCAGTGAAACCCACCACCAACCTTCCACCAAATATTCTTTCCAGAATCATATTGTCTCTTTGTTCTATTATTTTTCATTACCTTTATTTCAGGGTTGTAGCTGAGTCTTTCCTCACAGCTTCAATGTTGTTTGTAATTATTTGTTTATAGACCAGTTCTAAAGCTACATGAGTTATATCCGTCTGACCCAGGTAGATTCACCAGGAGTAACTGTCAAGGCAGTTAACCGCTCCCTGTGGGTCAGGTGAGCACCTTGCATGGCAGCAACCCCCATCGGTGTGTTAGAATGTTGTTTCTGCACACTCTTGGGTTTCTACCGAAAGACTGTTTACTGATTAATTGTAGCTGTTATTTTTACTTAAATAAGTGATTTCTTCACACAAGAATTAATACTTAGTCGTAACATACGCTTGTATTGCACAAGCACCTGCTTTTGCAAAACATAACCAGCTAAAGTTTACAAATTCCACATTTCACTTATATTAGCTTCGCTAGCTTAGCAGTTAAACATTAGCAATGGCTTCTCTGTCTCCCTCTGTCTCTCCTTCTCTCACTTGCTCGGTGTGTCTCATGTTCAGTTTTTCCTCTGCCTCCTTTAGTGATAATGGTATATGTAATAAGTGTAAGGTTTTTGCAGCTTTGGAGGCGAGGCTCACGGAATTGGAAGCACGGCTCCGCACCATGGAAAACAACTCCGCTAGTCAGGCCCCGGTAGCTGGTGCGGGCCGACCTAGCGTAGCCCCTGCTAGCTGTCCCCCGGCAGTTCCCGAGCAGCCGGGAAGCCAGTCCGGCTGGGTGACGGTTCGTAAGAGATCTAATGCTAAACAGACGCCCGAGGTTCACCACCAGTCGGTTCATGTTTCTAATCGATTTTCCCCACTCAGCGACACACCCGCTGAGAAACCAACTCTGGTAATTGGCAGCTCCATAGTCAGAAACGTGAAGTTAGAGACTCCAGCGGCCGTAGTCAAATGTCTTCCTGGGGCCAGAGCGGGCGACGTTGAATCATATTTGAAACTCCTGGCTAAGGATAAACGTAAATACAGTAATATTATTATTCACGTGGGAGTTAATGACGCCCGATTACGTAAATCGGAGGTCACTAAAATGAATGTTGAATCGGTGTGTAACTTTGCAAAAACAATGTCGGACTCCGTAATTTTCTCTGGTCCCCTGCCAAATCTGACCAGTGACGACATGTACACCCGCATGTCGTCATTCAACCGCTGGCTGTCTAGGTGGTGTCCAGCAAACGATGTGGGCTACATAGACAATTGGAAACGTTTTTGGGGAAAACCTAGGCTGATTAGGAGAGATGGCATCCATCCTACTTTAGATGGTGCAGCTTTCTTATCCAGAAATATGGCTGGTTTTATTAGACAACCAAAAGTATGACAATCCAGAGTTGAGCCTAGGATCCAGAGATCCAGTCCTACACGCCTCTCTGCAGTGTCCTTACAACCGTCACCCCCCCACAACTCCCACATACCTATAGAGACTGTGTCTGTTCCCCGACCTAAATTACATAAAGTAAATATGACAACAAGAGGAGTTAATCATAATAACCTAATAAAAGTTAAGACTACTCCTCTTACAGAACAAAACCCCAAAACTATTAAATGTGGATTATTAAATATCAGATCTCTCTCTTCTAAATCTCTGTTAGTAAATGATTTAATAAGCGATCATCAATTCGATTTATTTTGTCTCACTGAAACTTGGTTGCAGCAGGAAGAATATGTCAGTCTAAATGAGTCAACCCCCCCAAGTCATATTAATTATCATGTTCCTAGAAGCACTGGCCGAGGTGGAGGAGTTGCAGCAATCTTCCATTGTAGCTTATCAATAAACCCTAGACCTAAACATAGTTATAACTCATTTGAGAGCCTTACTCTTAGCCTTTCACACCCAAACTGGAAAACTCAAAAACCACTATTATTTGTTATCGTGTACCGTCCTCCAGTCCCTTATTCAGAGTTTTTGATTGAATTTTCTGATTTTCTAGCTGATTTAGTGCTTAGTACAGATAAAGTCATTATAGTGGGTGACTTTAACATTCATGTAGATGCTGACAGTAACTGCCTGAGCACTGCGTTTAATTCATTATTAGATTCAATTGGTTTTTCCCAAAATGTAAATAAACCCACTCACTGTTTTAGTCACACGTTAGACCTTGTCCTTACGTATGGAATTGAAACGGATAATTTAACAATATGTCCTCACAACTCTCTTCTGTCTGACCATTTTTTAATAACATTTGAATTTACAATAACGGACTATATAGCAGTTAGGGAAAAATTCCACTATAGCAGATGCTTAAGTGAAAAAGCTGTCAACAAATTTAAAGAAATTATTTCTTCATCATTTGCTTCACCATATGTTAATACAATGGGAAGTAGTCTCCTTAATGTTACTCCTGCACAAGTAGATTATCTTGTTGACAATTCTGCAGCCTCACTACGTACAATACTCGATAGTGTTGCCCCTCTAAAAAAGAAGGCAGTAAATCAGCAGAGGCGATCTCCATGGTATAGTTCACAAACACGCAACTTAAAACAGGAAACACGAAAGTTAGAAAGGAAGTGGCGTTCCAGAAAGTTAGAAGAATCTCATTTAGCCTGGAAAAATAGTTTAAAAACGTACAAAAAAGCTCTCAGTGATGCCAGAACAGCATATTATTCATCATTAATAGAGGAAAACAAGAACAACCCCCGGTTTCTGTTCAGCACTGTAGCCAGGCTGACTAAGAGCCATAGTTCTGTTGAGCCTACTATTCCCTTAACTTTGAGCAGCAATGACTTCATGACCTTCTTTATGAATAAAATTGTAGCTATTAGAGAAAGTATTCACCAGATCCTCCCCCCAAAAATTACAGATAGATCTTCATGTACAGCAGTGCTAGAATCATGGATAAGGCCCCACTCCCTGTTAGACTGCTTTTTACCCATAGATCTCTCTGAGCTAACTTCAATTATTACCTCATCTAAACCAACAACCTGTCTGCTAGACCCTATTCCAACTAAGCTGCTCAAGGAAGCTTTACCCTTAATAGATACGTTCATATTAGATATCATCAATCTATCTTTAGAAACAGGCTATGTACCACAGGCCTATAAGGTAGCTGTAATTAAACCATTACTTAAAAAACCCTGTCTTGACCCAGGTGTTTTAGCCAATTACAGACCAATATCTAATCTCCCCTTTATTTCTAAAATAATTGAAAAAGTAGTCGCAAAACAATTATGTGATCACCTCCATAGGAATAATTTGTATGAAGAGTTTCAGTCAGGATTTAGAGTTCATCATAGTACAGAAACAGCACTGGTAAAAGTCACCAACGATCTTCTCATGGCCTCAGATAATGGACTCATCTCTATACTTGTTCTGTTAGATCTTAGTGCCGCATTTGATACCATTGATCATAACATTTTATTACAGAGACTGGAACATGAAATTGGAATTACAGGAACTGCACTAGGTTGGTTTAAATCCTATCTGTCTGATAGATTTCAATTTGTTCATGTTAATGATGAATCCTCCATGCACACAAAGGTTAGCTATGGAGTTCCACAAGGCTCTGTGTTAGGACCAATACTTTTTACTTTATATATGTCTCCTTTAGGCAACATTATTAGAAAACACTCCATAAATTTCCACTGTTATGCTGATGATACCCAGCTATATTTATCTATGGAACCAGATGAAAATAATCAGTTAATAAAGCTTCAAGCATGCCTACAAGACATAAAGGCCTGGATGTCCCACAATTTTTTACTTTTAAACTCAGACAAAACTGAAGTCATAGTATTTGGGCCCAAAAATATCAGAGATATGATGTCCAACCATATTGTTACCCTAGATGGCATAAGTCTGGCCTCCAGTACTACTGCAAGGAACCTTGGAGTTATTTTTGATCAGGATCTGTCCTTTAAGTCACATATAAAACAAATCTCTAGAACAGCCTTCTTCCACCTACGGAACATTGCCAAAATTAGGAGCATACTGTCTCAAAGTGATGCCGAAAAACTGGTCCATGCATTTGTTACTTCTAGGTTGGACTACTGTAATTCCCTACTTTCAGGATGCCCCAGTAACTCCCTAAAGAGCCTGCAATTAATCCAAAATGCTGCAGCAAGAGTGCTGACTGGAACTAGCAAGAGAGATCATATTTCACCTTCACTAGCTTCTCTCCATTGGCTTCCCATTAAATTTAGAATAGAATTTAAAACCCTGCTTCTTACATATAAAGCTCTGAATGGTCAGGCTCCATCATATTTAGAAGACCTCATAGCACCATATCATCCCAGTAGACCACTTCGCTCTCAGAATGCAGGCCTACTTGTGGTTCCCAGAATTTCCAAAAGTAGAATGGGAGGTAGAGCCTTTAGCTATCAAGCTCCTCTCTTGTGGAACCAGCTCCCAGTTCAGATTCGGGAAGCAGACACCCTCTCTACTTTTAGGTCTAATCTTAAAACCTTCCTCTTTAATAAAGCATATAGTTAGTTATAGTTATGCTGCCATAGGCTTAGACTGCTGGGGGACCCACCCCCCAATGCACTGAGCTCCTTTCCTCCTCTTGACCATCTCTCCTCTCCTCTCACCCCGCAATTCTCACCACTGTATGTCATTAACTCTGTGTGTTCTCTCCCGTAGTTGTCTTTGTCCTCCTCTGTCCCCCTCTCTCTGTCCCTTTCTGCAGGTGTCCCCTGGCTTTGAAGCTGTGTGTCTTCCAGCGTGCAGCTACTGGTCCTACCAATCTGCCCGATGTTTTGTAATTGCTTTTTGTTGCTCTGTTCTTTTCTCTCTCCCCTTTCCACTCACCCCAACCGGTCGAGGCAGATGTCCGTCCACCCTGAGCCTGGTTCTGCTGGAGGTTTCTTCCGTTAAAGGGAGTTTTTCCTCTCCACTGTTGCCTATGGCTTGCTCCAGGGGGAATTGTTGGGTTCTCTTTATATATCTTTATAATCTTGACTTTATTCTGTAAAGTGCCCTGAGATGACTTTGTTGTGAATTGGCGCTATATAAATAAAGTTGAATTGAATTGAATTGAATAGAGTGTGTGTGAATTGGTAATGGGAAGCAACATTGGGTTAGGGTTAGCGCTGTGGATAAAAGTCTTAAATAAGTTGACATTTACTTGTATTGGTGCCAACATAAAAAGTAAATTTGGGCCTAAAAATAACATTTGCTCCTTTGTATTTTGGGAATTACTAACTGTTTTTACAAATCAATAAATGTCTCTGATGTCTTGTTTCCTTAGGACATTAATATTATGCTGTTAAGGTTAGTGTCTCATGTGACTGTGTGCATCTTCAGCTTTTAGACATTTGACTGATGAAGATTTAAAAGGTAACACGGTGAAAGTTCATCTTAGGAAACGTTTTTGCACTAGACAATTTTTGGCCTATATTTTCCTTTTTTTTGGTCCATGGATTAGCCATATTATCACAATTTGTCCTCCTTGATTTTACTTTGTTGTAAGTAAAGCTTAAAGATCCAAACCAGGAGAAGGAGACTTAGAAAAAACGAAAGGAAAATAAAAACAAACCTGACAAAACGGGGAATAGTACAGGTAGAATCTCACCTCTGGATTTGGTCTCGGGCTTCTGTCTCAGCCTCCTGACAGCGCTGAAGCTCGGTCTCCACCTTCTGCTTCTCTTTTAACAATTTCTGAAGCTGCACCTGAAAAGGGGAGATCTCCTGCAGGTGGCCCATACTGGGCAGGGCTGGAGGACCCAGAGACACAGCTTCATCAGGTGATTGGATGGGGTGGGAAATTAGGTCCATTGAGCTGAGAGATCAAAGAAAAAGGGGAGGGGTTCCGGTTCAATTGTTGCTGAAACATGACACCACCAGAACTGTGTATCTTAAATAAACAATACACAAATGGCAGGAAAAGCCTTTGTACTTGTGACCTGATCTGATAGCAGTGACAAGCTAACACATAATCAATTGCAATCAATTGAAATTTGCCTGCACATGAAGCAGAGTAATCAGATTTCTCCTCCACATCAGAACTATATTGGAAGCCTGGCTCATAGGTCGTAAGAGTATAGTGATGGAAAACACTGAAAGGGGTGAGAAAGAAAATCAAAGGAGAGACCTTTGAAAACAAATCTGTGGGGGAAAGCAACTTAGTTATATTTTCTGTCGGACTTTCACTTTCAAACTATAGGAACTTTTTCATAGTTCTTAGAAACACAGTATAAACCCCTTTTTCGAAGATTGAATCATGTGGACTGGACTTGTTTCTTCTAAGTTTTAAATGCTTCACTACCTATCCAAGCAATCTGAATAAGTTTCTAAGAAGAAAGAAAGAAGTTCAGTTTATATGATTTAATCTTCAGATAACAAAATCTGGATGACTGAGAATCTTCCCCGACAAGTCCCTCTTTTGTGTGTTTGGACCACAGGAACTAAGAACCATAACATTTCTTAGAACACTGGTTTGAGGAACCTTTTAGGCTCCTACTCTAGACAAGCTGCTTTTCAACTGAATACGAACCATGTGGATATATTTAACACTGAGCCAATGCTACATATAGGAGGCTCAATTTTGTCCCTAGTGTTGCTGCTTTAACTATTAACTATCTTGCTACAAATTGATGATTTAGAATAATAGAATGTGGTCAGTTTATTCAAAATATTTGACCTGACATTTTCAGCACCAAGTTGAGAGCGGTGACAGTGGAGATAGTGGAGACTTTAATTAGGGCTCAAACCTGTCGTAATTAAGTTTTATTAAGTTAATTAATATAATAATAATAATAATATTATAATTAATATTATAATTATTAATAACTTGAAAAATTATGTGGTTAGTTTATCCAGATTTATAAATCCGACCCATATCTCCCTGTAGAGGTGCCAGGGAGCGCAAGTATGCAGCAGTGATTGCCTGTTACTGCCATGAGCCAAAAGGGAATGTTGAAATTATGTGTTATATGAGATATTAGATCACCACAACTCAATATAAGAATTCATAAATGCATCCCAGCATGTCTGCCACCCTGTGGCACTTTTGATGGTGTTGGGAATGTAAACAAAGAAACAGCTCCAGATGGAGAGTTTAAAGGTTTAAACACAAACATTTCATGTTTGTGTTTAAACTCTATAATGGAGGTGATTTAAATTGTTGCGAAGCAAAAAACTTGAAAATAAACATATTCTTTTTAAAAAAAAAAAATACTCAAAAAGTACAAGTACAAAAATTTGGTGAAAAATGCAGCTGAAGTAGCAATTTTATATCAGTTTAACAGGACAGTTTATTATCATCATTTTAAACTATTTTTCATAAACAGCAGAAAAATAATAATTTTTAAAGCATATACACATGGATCATCTTATCCCCAAATACCATTTTCCCATTAAATTCAGATAAACTCATAAAATCAGTTCATTCATGAGATGATCGAACTTTTAATAAAATTATACAGCCATAAACTTTATGGTGATGTGGCACATGTTATTACCAGTTCAGGATGTGGTTTTTAAACATTTAGAGAACTTAAAACCTCTCCTGCTTTCCAAAACGTCTGTGAATGTTTTCACCTAGAACAACACTGCAACAGTGTGCAGTCCTCCTTTCCTGGAAAACCACCTCAATGTTCATCTGAGACTCGTATGAAAATTTCATCAGACTATAAGACGGATTAAACTGGAATCTACCAAAGTTGCAGCATTTCATAAAAACATTTAACTCTTTGTTCTCCCCAATAGTAGCCACTACACTTCACTAACAATCTCTCCTCTCTCTCTCTCTCTCTCTCTCACACTTACAAACACACACACCATTTCGGAAGCTACATTGCAGCTTAGCTGACCCAACAGGAGCAAATGATTTGAGTTCAGTGCCTTGCCTAAGGACACTAATGATGATGATCAAGTGTTTTATCTTCTGAGAAACAGTTGCCCTGAAATAAGTGTTCAGTAATCTGACCTGTGACCTGCTCGGAGGGTCTGTAGCTCCACTTCCAGCCGCTGCCTCTCTTCCAATGCTCTGTCTCTTTCTCTCTGAAGCCTCAGCAGCTCCTCCTGATGAGACAAGATACATGCCAATAACATGAACTCTGAGACTATCAGCAAGAAGAACAATTCAGTGTTAATGAAAAGAATAGTAAAAGGAAGAACAGAAACAGTTTCTGTTGTTTAAATTATTTCAAACTCAGGCTGATGATAAACCTGTCTTGATATTTAGAAATGAATTCTCATGATAGAAAAAATGACTTTTTAATGGATCAATATATCTGTTATGCATATTGGTCACAGTACCAGAACAGCATAATTTCTGTAGGATTTAATTTGAACTCAAAATTCATAATTCATTACTTTTCAAATCAACAAACTCTTTCTTTCACATTAACACAGCCTATTTCATGAGATGTCACATGTTGAATGTGTTTTGTTCCCCATTCATGGTATTAAATGTGGATATCCATAATTATCTATATATAAACAAAATATCTTTACCTAATCCTTGATTTTACCAATTATGGCACATAAACCTGTCATATTGTGAAAACTCTGCTCCCATTGGCTGTAATCCTGTCAGTCCTAAACTACAATTCCAGAGTCAATGCAAACATTTAGAATTAAACTGCACCAGTAAATGTTCAATAAGTGTTTGTGGAGTTTTTTTTTTAAATGTGCTCAGGTCTCTGTTAAATGAGAATCCATATCTTGATCTCAGAGAGGCCGTCTGTTTAAAGAAAGGATTAATTAACTAATTGGGTAATTAACGAACACAAGTGTCAACACTCCTCATAAGAAGGATTTGATTTTTATCAGTGTGTATTTAGCGCTCGATTTATTAAACAGCTCATCATTACAAAGAGAGACTGAAGCTCCAGGTGCATACTAGGAGTAAAAGAGAAACCAGCAGACTGGAGATAGATTTGATGTTTGATGATAATGCTGTGGTCATCACTAAAAACCTTGTTTAAAGACTAATTCAGCAGCAGGACCTGGATTCTGTGTTCATAAGTGAAAGGAAGGAAAAAATTCAAACTTGAACAGAAATACGGGAGAGAGAAGGAGCGAGCAGCAGGTGGGTTTGGTTTAAACAAAGGAAAAACTAGTTTCCGACTGCATGTGTAAAATAAAACTGGTTTTAACTTCCGGGTATTTTAGAGATTGTATTGATCACCAAGTTCAAGCACCCTGAATGTGGTCAGATGTTACAGCTTAACAAGATTATTGTGTTTATTAATAACCACTGTTACATTATAATTAGAAGCTGTGTTCAGTAGAAACTGGCACCATGCACCGTTAGGAAATACTCACAAATGTAGTGAATAATGGTTGGTCTGCTTTTCTGTTGTTGTCAAAGGAATTGCTTATTTTCAACTCTGAATTAATTCTGCTACTGCCATCACAAATTCGGTCACCAATAAAGACCAGAGTCTGTTCCAGAAGCAGTCATACAACCCAGGAGCCATACAACCTCCATTGTGCTTCAGAGTTTAGCTTATTTGGTTCGGATCACAAGCAGATCCTTTCCTACTCCGAACTTTGTTCTCTCCATCATATTGGTAGAGATTCATCTTGGTCCCATCAGTCTAAAGAAGTTCCAGAACTTTTGTGGATCATCTCTGTACTTTTTTACAAACTACATCCTGACTTTCTAAATTTTAGTGCTGATGAGGGAATTCCATCTTGTGGTACAGCCTCATAAAGAATTCCTCAGATGGTGAATGGGTGATACCTTCAGCCCTGCTCTGTGGAGGTTGTTGATTTGACAGACTGTTTTAGGGTTGGAACTAGAAACAGTGCTGCCCAAATAACATTAATTTTCCAACCAGAGGCAATAATATATTTGATCAGGTATCAACATGAGGCAATAAAAAACTGAGATGTCTTCTATTGATGATATCTTTAAAAGTATGACATAGAAATGAACTCTGCCTTAATATTTACAGACTATCCCCTGCTAACTAAACGGCAGGAATGGAAGTGGTGGGCCGAGTCTTTGGTCAGAATGTTTGGAGGTGGACTCAGCAGGAACTACAGACCTGATCCTGACCTCCTCCTCCTCCGTGCTAATTAAAAGCCTGGAGGTCTGGAGTTTAAAGTGAGTGACATCAAAAGAGAAACCAAACCCTCAGAGTCAATATGTGTCTTCTCCAGCGGGGCCGGACGACCCGCTTCAAAAGATCCACACACTTATTAATCACAGTCATTTCCAAATGAGATGATCAGTAGGCAGAGAGACACCGGGCTGACCTTTACTCTGAGGAGTGAAGGTCATGGGGGGTGGGGGTGTCTAACCTCTTCATGACAGGGGTGACAAGGACAGGATGATGGGGGAGGACAGGAGGTAAAAATTAGCATTATGCTCATCCTAGCTCCCTTCTCTCAACTCTCACTAGTTGAAAATACAATAAAAAATAATTCAAATTTTCATCAGAAACTTCCTTAGCTTCCTCCTGGTTCAGGTCCTCCTAATTTTGAGGTTGCTTTTTAAGTAGTTTGTGTAGTTTGTTTGCCCTCTTCTGATTCGGGTTGACCAGTTGTAAAGTTGACCCATTGTCACCTTAATTTGGTTTTCATTTCCACATAGAAAAATCAAAGTGAAAATCTAATCAGAAATTACACAGTGATAGCCTTGTCCACTTATTGTTTACATTGATCTTGTGGTAAATGATGGAAACATAAAAGTAAACAAAAGAAATAAATGCTGGTATGAACTGGTATATACTGCTATGGGTGATAAATGTTCATAAATGTGATTATCTGGATAACAAACCAAGCTCCACATTACAGCAAATGCTGAAAGCTTCTTTGGGACCAAACCAAGAACATCTAAGCCTGTTTCACATATGACATTCACACAATGTTAGGAGAATTCAGCCTCGGACACTGTCAGACGCTGTGTTTCACACATGTAACACACAGTGGGAAATCACCCAAGTGACAACCGTTCTCACGTCTAAAAATCCACACGATTTCAATGTGCAATTAGCACACGCACCAGGCACAACATGACAACACCTAAGCTGTGGAATTATTTTATTTACAGTATATAAAAATAAAAGGTTCTAGCACTCTACTACGACGGCAGTAAAGTAATAGAAATGTCATCAACACGCCCGTCACTTGCCTTTAATTCTCCCAGTAATTAGCAAACACAATACGGACATTGTAGGGGAGGACTTCAAGGATAAAGTCTAGATCATGTCAGCAGCATCTTGGACATTTGCATTTACATATACAACCCCTGTATCTCCAGACAAAGCCTGGAGAATGTCAGAATTCCAGTGGATGGCTGAAAGGGGCTCTACTAAAGGGTCTCATACAACTGTTTTTATCGGCACCTAAGTGTGATTGCTGTGTTCAGACTCTGTTCAGACACAGATCAATTCAACTGGACTTAAACGAGATGGGTGTGAAAACATCTATAAATCCTGATGATGGATGACTTAGAAGTAAAGAAAAGCATCTAGTTCTGGACTGACACTGGACCAAATATGTACCATATCTATCTCACTTTAAAGGTTCTGGTTTAAAGGGTCTGCTCTCTTGTCTCACATCAGTGTATATGTCTGTGAGTTAATTTAACACCAGCTGCTGGTTTTTCTTGGTGAAATTAAAAATGTCTCCTGGCTCTAATCCCCCCAGACCCCCCGGCCTCATTAACAGACGAGATGAGGAGAAACATTAATAACTTCATTTAATTTATTTCTGCAAGATTCAGAGACCAAATTTAACTAAACAGAGACAGGATTCTGCTGAAGACAGTCTGGATGCTACTACACAGAGACCAGATTCTACTGAACTGAGACCAGATTTTACTGAACAGACAGATTCCACTAGAGAGAGAGATAGGATTCTATTGGACAGTGACAACTTCAACTGAGCACATTCTTATGAACTGCTCAGTAATCCTGACTGAATGCATAATTAATGTTAAATGGTTGTATAAGATAAGTGATAAGATAACCTTTACTGTCAATGTACACTGAACAACCAAATTCCAAAGGTACTCTTGGTTTGAGTCATAAAAAATATCTGTACATAAACAGCATTGCAACTTTAATTAGTGCAAATAAATATCTAAAAATGCAAATATAAAATATCAAAAAAACACAAGTACAGATTTGAAGATCCTTTGAGAATGATGTGAATTCTGTCTGCACCTTACTTGAACACTTTCAAGCTCATTCTCTTAACATTGAGGTGGGTTCCCTTTAGAACTGTACAGTCTTGACAGTTGGTCTTGTCTTGCAGTACATTGGTCTGTAAGCTGGGAACATATCCAGCACAATCTGATCGGATATGCCAAGATGTGATGATGCCAAAGATTTATGTGCACCTGGGATACCTCATACAATATATTATTGCCTCTGGTTGGAAAATTAATGTTATTTGAGCAGCACTGTTTCTAGTTCCAACTGATTAAAATCACCTGTCACGATAACAATTGCCTGCGGGTGATTCTTAAACTGATTGTTTACAATTCCACACAGCTTCTCCAGTGGTAGCCTAGCATTAGCCTGGGGTGGTATGTAAACAGTTGTAATCAGAATGGCAGAAAACTGTCTCAGCATGTAGAATGATCTACATTTAACTGCCAAATATTCCAAGTTTGGTGAGAAATATTTCCCAATACCATTTGTTGCTGTACACCAGTGGTTACAAACTTAAACACACATGCCGCTACCTTTGTTCTTACCAAAGGCTGCTATCCTGTCAGCCTGGTACACAGAGAAACCAGCTAATTCAGTAGCCACGTCGGGGAACAGCAAAGTCTATGTGATGATCGCAGTGCAGCTTTCCGAACGCAGTAAAAATTTGGAGTCATTGTACTTTTTACTTGTTTCCATTTTATGTTACTTTACACTACTTCGCTACATTCCAGAATAAACACTATAGTCTTTACACTACCGCCATCTAAAGGCCTTACTGTCTGAGCTCCTGACAAATTTTACAATCACAATGATAAGACCAGATCACAGAGGAGATTAGCTTTCATAGTTCCTCTCACTAACTCTTAACTGGGGCACACTGGTTTAACACCTCACTACTGAAACAAAGTGCACCATGTTCCTTAAAACATTTGCTCATTCAGCTTTCGCTTATTTGGTAAAGGTAAAGTGCTTTATTTCTCACTATGCAGATGTACAGCAAAATTGCGTCAGATGGTCAGGTTTGTCCTGAGCCAAGGTAGGGGAAGCCGGTGCACCCGGAAGAAACCTAAACAAACACGGGGAGAACATGCAAACTCCAAACAGAAATGACCTGTCCTGTCCGGGCACCGAACCCAGGACCTTCTTGGTGTGAGGCAACCATGCTCCACTGTGCTGGGTTAATTAATAGTTTTGTTATAATGCTTTGAATATGTTATGTCTTGTCAGGGTTCTCCTTATTTTCAATGAAATTTTGTGTAGTACGGATTAACTAGTTAATGGACAAAATGTTTCTGACACCTTTATTAATCATAATTTAGCATTAAAACATAATTGATGACGAAACTAAATTCAACCAGTCACTAAAACTCTAAATCTCTGAGCTGTTATTACTTCAAACAAAAAAAATTGGTGGAATAAATTTCTAAATTCTTCAGTTATGGAACCAAAATTTTTCTTCTAAGCTACAAAAACACAATCAGTAAGAAGCTGAACTGATCGAGGGGCAAACTGTTATTTGAAAATTCAGTACAGGACAGGGGGTCAGCTCAGATAACTCTCTGAGCTGACTCCACTGGTTGCGTTCCACTGTTTCCCTCCAAACTGTAATCACTGTTTGAAGTGCTTGTTAAGAAACCAACACTGCAGCATCTCGATGGCAGGTTGCCATGACAACAAACAGACATCTCATCATCAACATTCATTGGAGAAAGAGTGAGAGAGAGAGAGAGAGAGAGAGAGAGAGTATGAGTTTACCTTGGTTGCTTGCTGCTCCTGCTTCTGAACCAGATCCTGTTCCAATTGTTTACACTGCAGAGAAACAGAATCAGCTTTTTTTGTTATTTTTCTCGCATGATTACCTGTGGGGTGAAGAAAATCACACCTGCTGACAAGCATGATGATGTCATCGCCACAGAGCAAACAACTGAACTCTGGACCAGAATTCTTTCATAATGTTACAGCACGTAGACATGGTCAGTGAAATAGTTACTGTACAAAGTATTGAATTATGGCTCAAAGTATAGATATTTTTATTATGATACTGACAAATGCTAGTGAAAAACTGAAAACCTGTGGTGCAGCTGCAGCCCTCTGTGACCCACGGCCACAGATGAGCTCCAACCCCTGCAATCTATGGCTCTTCAATGCACTGTAAGCACCTTGGGAGCAAGATGCATTAAGTGCAGTGTTGTGGTCAACAATAATGCCCACATTTGCTGAAAGGGAACCAAACAGATTATTTTTTTCTCAAAATAGATTTAGTTAACACCACAATCTCCTCCTGTGTGCAAAATTAATAAGATATATGCCTGAGTGTGTCTGCTGCAACAGAACTTCTCATCTTTTAAAACAATAAAATGCAATAACTAAACCAGCGAGACAATAGGTCAAAACTAGATAATTAATATCCATGTACAACTCCTTAGGGGATTGAATTATTTAAAGTTACCGTAGATTACCCTCAGTTATCTAATCAGCTTTTAAAATTTTAGTTATTGTCAAAAACAATTCCATTAAAGATGAGGAATATTCAGTAAACAAAACCTCTGGGTCCAGCTAAAGTTTCCATTTGCACACGTTAAATAAAAGTGACATGTTCTAGTGAGCAATCACTCACCTCGGTCAACTTGGTCCCACCATAGGGCTGTGCAATGATGGCTGAGTATTGTTAAAGCTTTTTCAATCTCTTTACCTCAATAATGGTGCCCAAACAATACTTTAACAAAATTAAAACTACATTACTTCCTTAAAATTTAAAACCTACAAGAAACAAAAAACTGTCCTGACAATCATTGATTGAAGTTTTAAATAAGTATAGATTATCAAAATCCGTATTATCACATATTAAAGGCAGTAGGTCCTGATGACATACCTGTGGAGGTACGGAAGAGTCTAGGAGAGGTGGCAGTAGAGTTTCTGGGTAGTTTGTTTAACCAGATCTTGGAGAGTTAGAGGATGCTAGAGGAATGGAGGAGAAGTGTACTGGTGCTGATTTTTAAGAAAAAGGGAGACGTGCACAGATGTGGCAAATACAGAGGAATAAAGCTGATAACCTATACAATTAAGTTGTGGGAAAGAGTAGTGGAAGCTAGGCTAAGGGCAGAAGTAAGCATTTGTGAGCAGCAATATGGTTTCATACCTAGAAAGAGTTCAACAGATGCAGTATTTGCTTTGAGGATGCTGATGGAGAAGTACAGAGAAAGTCATAGGGAGTTGCATTGTTTCTTTGTAAATTTATAGAAAGTGTATGACAGGGTGCCGAGAGAGGAGCTGTGGTTTTGTCTGCAGGAAATCTACAGTGGCAGAGAAGTATGTTAGAGTGGTGCAGGACATGTATGAGAGCTGTAAGACCGTGGTGAGGTGTGGTGTAGGTGTGACAGAGGAGTTCAAGGTGGAGGTCGGTCTGCATCAAGGATCGGCTCTGAACCCCTTCTTGTTTGCTCAGGTGATGGACATTTACATTTACATTTAGTCATTTAGCAAACGCTTTTATCCAAAGCAGGCTGACAGATGAGGTTAGACTCCGTTGACTATGATGTTTGCAGATGACATTGTGGTTTGTAGTGAGAGCAGGGAGCAGGTGGAGGAAAATCTAGAGAGGTGGAGGTCTGCTCTGGAAAACAGAGGAATGAAGCTTAGACGCAGCAAGGCAGAATACATGTGTGTCAATGAGAGGGACCCAGGTGCGTGAGGTTACAGGGAGCAGAGGTGAGAAAGGTGCAGGACTTTCAGTACTTAGGGTGAATGGTTCAGAGCAACGGAGAGTGTGGAAAAGAGGTGAAGACGCGAGTGCAGGCAGGTTGGAACGGGTGGAGAAAAGTGTCAGGTGTGTTGTGTGATACAAGAATATTGGTGATAATGAAAGGAAAGGTGTTCAAGACGGTGGTGAGACCAGCGATGTTGTTCGGCTTAGAGACAGTGGCACTGAAGAAAAGACATGAGGCAGAGTGGGGGAGGCAGGGCTTAAGATGTTGAGGTTCTCTTTGGGAGTGATGAGGATAGCCAGGATCAGGAATGAGGACACCAGAAGGACAGTTCATGTTAGATGTTTTGTAGATAAAGTTAGAGAGGCGAGATTGAGGTGATTTGGACATGTTCAGAGGAGAGACTATGAATATATTGGTAGAAGGATGGTTGGAGCCGCCAGGCAGGAGGTCTGGAGGAAGACCAAAAAGGAGATTTATGGATGTAGTGAGAGAGGACATCAATTTAGTTTGTGTGAGAGAAGAGGATGCAGAGGATAGAGTTAGATGGACACACATGATTTGCTGTGGCGAACATGAAAGGGAACACCCGAATGGAAAAGAAAAACTCACTATCACTCATAGATCATCTGTCCTCCGGCTTAAAATATTCAGACCCCCCTCACTTTTTTCAATTTTGTTATGTTTTAGCCTGATTTTTTTTCCCCCATTATTCTACACTCAGTACCCCATAATGACAAAGTGAAAACAGAATTTTAAAAATGTTTGTAAATTTATTAAAAGAACAAAATAAATATCACGTTTACAAAAATATGTATAGACAATAGATATTTCTACACCTTTGCTGGCCTCCTCCTCTTATAATAAATAATAAATTAAACTGATAGGAAATCATTTGGAAAGGCAACCTCTCTATAGAAGGCCTCACAGCTGACAATTCATACTGTATCAGAGCAAAAGTCTAACTACCTGCAGAGAGAGACAGGATTATTGCAAAGCACTGATCTTGGGAAGGCTACAAAAACTGCAGATTCCCAAAGCACTGTTACCTCTATAAGAAGTCTGACACAACCAAAACTCTTGAGAGAGCTGGTCACCTTGCCAAACTGAACAGTTTGGGGAGAAGGGCATTAGTAAGAGAGGTGACCAAGAACATGATGATCACCCTGAGTGAGCTCCAGAGATCTTTTCTTTGTCTAGACCGAAGCCTCTTCTTAGTCTAAACACATGAAAGCCTGCATGGAGTTTGCAAAAATACACCTGAAAGACTCTCAGACTGTAAGGAAAAAAAATATTTTGTCTGTTGAAATAAAGAATTCAACCATTTGGCTTCAATTCCAAATGTTATATCTAGAGGAATCCAGGAACTGCTCATCCCCTGCCCAATATCATACCTACTGTACAGTGGAGCATGATGGCAGCATCATGCTGTGGGGGCGTTTTTCAGCAGCAGGGACTGGGAGACGCGTCAGGTTTGTGGACAAGCTGAATTGAGTAAAGTACAGAGATATCCTCAATAAGTCAACTGTACAATATAGTACAACAACATCAACTCCACCCAGCTCTCCAAGCCCCCAATACATCTGTACCAAAACACTCAACAGAAGATGCACTGTTACTGTGAAAAAGCAGTTTAAAAAAATTACACTGCACTGTGCAGTACCGGCACTTTTTTGTAGTGAGTGGTTAAATAAAACCTTTCCAGAATTTCATCTTGTAAAATGTATTTCTTGTTTAATTAACCAATAGAATTAAGATTGTTTTATTAATGCTTTTATCATTATAGACAGTAGTGATATATTAGATGGATGGTGGTGGCTGCCATGCAGGGTGCATGCACCTGACCCACCAGGAGCAACTTGGGGTTCAGTGTGTTCCCCAAGTACACCTTGATACAAAGCCGGGGACCGAACCACTAACACTATGGTCTGTTGACTAGTGATGGGCGGATGGATACCAAAAAAATCGATATTTCGATTTTGACGGCCAATTTTAAAATATCGATATTTTCTGTTTATTTATTCATATTTTCTCTGCAGTCATATCCGAATGTTTTCTGCTCCTTCTACATCAATTTGTATATTATTTGTGATGCACCACATAGGAACTACTTTTCCTTCCGCCGATCCGCCCCATGATCCACAATCTTCAACTAAACTTCTTCGACACGTGCTCGGCCGGCTGGCGGCTCCGCCTCCAAACACAGGCAGCATTTCGGACCGAAATGTATAATTTTTATTCACGGACTATTTCGCTACGAACTTTCTGTTTCAAGAGAATTGTAGAAATAGGCAAAGTGTGTCTAATCCATAATTGGTTTTAAGCAAAGGGAAGGAAATACAGATGGGTATATAAGACATACATGTAGATGAGGGCGAGTCATGGATATAAGGTGACATAAACTGTTCACCTGATAAAGAAAGTGTCATGCTGTTGTCATGGAGATAAGTCAGAACGTATTAACATGCTGTTGCATGTTAATAAGTTTTATTTGAAATAATGAAAATGTTAAAAATGCCAATAGGTTGAACAATGATTTAGCTGTCGTTTTAATGTTTTTAATTATTCCCTGTAAGGGCTCACGTGATTGTGTTTCATCGTGATCAGATGACAGAAGTAACATAACACTCTGGATATCGGATCGGACCGATATCGCGATACTAGCCAAGGTATTACTTGGTATTGGATCGAATCTGAAATCATTGGTATCGCCCATCACTACTGTTGACCGGTGCCTTTGCAACTGAGCTACAGCGTACCACTACATTTACAACTATTTTGATTACAAAATGCAATGCACCACCCCCAAGCTATTGGTAAATAGTAACTGAAAACACAACTAAAATACAAATAGTTGATAGTAGCATAGCATTCAGTCCATACCATTTTGCATATTAGTTTACATATTAGTTTACTAATAACCCCTATTATCTTTTTTATGCATGTCTGAGCCTGAAAGAGGTTTTTACTACTGTCAGGAGTACATGAGATATAAAGCAAGAAAGTATTCAGAGCGATTTTTAAAATGTCTTGAAAATGAAGATAGCTTAGTAGCAATGCCCAATTTCCTTCAAGCCAAGCTATTTGAATATTAAAATATCTGGTAATCAGTCAGAAATCTCTTGGTTCCACAGTTATCAAAATAATGTCCCAAATTTTAAAGGCCATTCATTTAAACTTCAAGGTTGGCTGTATTGTTATTCCGTTGAGAAAAATTCCAATCCACTATCTGAACCTGTCTTCCTGATTGTCTGTAGCAGGACCATGTAATGTTTGAAGCCTTTTCTGTTCTTACTGGCTCTCAAATCTGCCAATTGTAATTCACTACTGGAATTCCAACACATTTTCTTAAGAGTACCCTGTTGCTAGTGTTAGCATAAGAACTTAAATGTCGTTTGATGTTTTCTTTTTAAAAAACAAAAAACGTTCAAACTGCAAACACAAAGACACTCTTTTGTGCACAGGTGCTTCGGGTAAATCTCTGGTTTCACAAAAAAATACCACTAAAAACACCACTATTACTACCTATGCAGGAATCATCCTAAATAATAGCCCAGAAAGTACGTGGTAGATTCAGCTTAACAATCAGTGGAGGAAAACTAAGTGAGTAAATACATTTTCGTCAAGTATCGTATTTAAATTTAAATAGAATAAGCAACTATTTACCATATTTACCAAAAAGAATAAAATCACCGATTACATGTTTTGATTTGATTTAATTTTTAAAAATGTGCTCTATCGTTATGTATATCATTATGGAGAGATGAAATTAACTATACGAAGACACTGTGTTCCTATCTCACAGCACCAGGGCAGGTAAATTGGATTGCTGATTGCTGGTCTTGGCTTGTGGTGAATTCAAGTTGTTTTGTTCTTTTACTTGGTCTGAACTTATATGGCACTTTATTTTTTATCTTATCACTAAATAAAGAACTCTGCTATAATGTTTTTCATTCATCTAAATACACTTATAAGCTCACACACATACAAAGATAGTCACACACATATGAGGGAGTAATATATGACAGTAGCTGGGAATCCATGCACCAATCTGCAATTTGTGGATGACCACTCTACCTCTTGGGCCTCTGTTGCATCTATGTGAAGACTAAAGAATAAAAGACAAAAAATACTGTACCATTAAAATAAGGAAACTGCTCAGCTCTGAGTGCTACTTGTTGATACCAAAGGAGAGAAATTGGCATTCACGTATTACTTATGTCTTCATAATAGTGAGCGTCCACAGATCCCAGGATTGTTGGTTTGATTCCCAGCTCCTACTGTCACATGTGGGAGAATCCTTGAGCAACTGACTGAACCCTGAAATATTTGCTCACAGTGAGTGTAGCTACATAGCAGCTCCCCCATCAGTGTGTGAGTGTGTGTGATTGTAAGTGTGAATGGGTGAATAAGAAGCAATGTAAAGCGCTTTAGGTACCATTGAGGTAGAGAATCCCTAATCCTTAACTGGTCACAACAATCCACATCGGCAGTTATAATGCTATAAAATGATAAAACACTGTTGCACATATGAGGCTGGAGTTAAACCTTCTGTAGCAGAAACTGGATCCAGGTTATGTCAAACCCAACAACTCTCTTCTATATGTGTGTGTGTCCAAGTACATCGGGGGATGGTCCAGGTGACTGAAATAACCTCACATTAACTCAGTAAGAAGCATAAACCTGCAGCTTTTGTGTGAAAAGAGATGGGGGGGGAGGCAAAAATGACTGGGAGCCCCACCCTCGTTCTAAAATTTCCCAACAGTCCCAGCGGCGGTGGGAGATAATCCCTGAGAGATGAGGAGTGGGAGCGGGGGAACATGAGCACAGGGAGGGTAGGGAATCCTCCAGTGTGGAGAGTCTCCTCTTCTTTTTCTCCTGCGAGGATTACAGCGGCATTTGAAACATAATTCAGAGCAGCAATAGAGAGGGGTGGGAGGGGGGATAAAGGTGGAGGGGAGGTGTTAACGTGGGAGGCTGAATGTTAAAAGATGAAGGAGCTGTGTACCAGTACTGCATAAAGTACTACTTTAATGCTAATAATACTATATTAAGTATGGCGTCATTCATTTCTCAAACACGTGTACCAATATTACTGCTTTGATTGTATTAGTTCTACAGCAAAACTATTAAGTTTTCCAGATTTTTTGTTACAGTACAACAAAACCGTTCTTGTACTCCATCATTGGTACAAGTTTCAGATGTGTTTCTTTTATTAATTCACTTTATCTAAGTACTACAAGTACATAACCAAGTACTTCAATTCCACGTTTTCAATCAGTTCTGATATACCTGTACAACCACTTCAGTATTTAGTAGAAGTAATACTTCATCCTGTAGTATCGATTTCATCTGATCCTCCTCCCTGTGACTGTTGCCATGGTTACCGGTCATGCCGCCCATCGCCATGGCGACAACAGCCCATCCATCACAGTTTCTGATCTGTCACATTAGGAGGAGGTGGAGTTTAGGAGCCCACCACCTGCTGCACAGCATGCTGTGAGCCGCCACCCCCCATCTCCATTCTTAAATGCCCCCCCATCCTTCCATCAGTCAGATCTCTCATGTCTTTCATTTCCACACATTTCTCGCCCCCATCATCTCTTCCACTCCCCCCTGATCCTCCCTCAGAGAGTGGGATATGAATCCAGATGAATTGTGGGTAATAAATCCAGCACTCCGCAGGTTTTTGGTAATAAACTCTGTGAAGTGAACTTCGATAATAATCAGCCTGCAGAGGTGATGTGGGGAGGAACGGGGGGGCATGAGGCTGGACTTTTTTTTCAAACTCCAAACATTTTCAATCAGTCTGTGACTTTTCTTCACCTATTGATCATTTATCAGAATAATGTCAGATTGATTAAACAGTGCAGCTCCTGCTGCTAAAACATGTGCAGCTCAGGAAGCAGTTATTTTTCTTTTTCTGTTGACTCAATCATTACCTGAAGTTAATTTATGTTCAGTTTTTTTTTATGTTGATCTTCTGCTCTATTTCTAATGTTAATGAAGATCCACTTCCCGTTACTTGCGTTTTGTTGTTTTTGCTGTTAGTTTTGCTTTCTTAATTCATAAGATATGACATGTAGGAATGTCCTGACAGTGATGCTACAAAATGTGTCGACACATCCTCAGAAAGAACATACTCAGGTGAGCCGACAGGTGCACAAACAGCAAGAGTGGGGTGGTTCAGCAAACAGCAGCTTTGTCAGGTCGACTCAATCTTGATGTCAATATTTGTCTGAGCAATGTTTTGTTTTCACATCGTTCAAAATATTCATGTTCAGACAGAAATGCAAATATTTGAGGTTTGGGCTGCCAGAGCTGCCAAAACGCGAGCCCCACACCGAGCACAGCACCGCAGTCACTGGGTTAAACAGCCATCTTAAACAAACAAGAGGACTCACCTTGGCGACAGACCTGTCTCTCTCATGCATCACAGCCTTCATCTCCTGAGCTGTAATGTCATTTCGCCTTTGCCGTGTCAAATGCAAATGCTGAACCAGAACCGACCCAAAATGTTCAACTTCCTGAACAGAGTCAGCATTGCAAACACGCTGAAGAAGTACATCCACATCCTGGAAACCAAAATCCACTATCAATAAAACATCATGGGGTTAAACTTTCACAACCTGTAAAACTACAAAGAACAAACACAATAAGATCAGGGTGAAAGTGTTTTTACCTGATCACAATCATCCACATCTAGATTCTCCAGCCTAAAACAGACAATGTACAGAGTCATAAATAAAACATTTAAAATCAGTCTTTCTATGACAACCAAAGCCCCACTGTAAACTACCTACAGCCCCGACAGTAGGTTCATATGGCCTGTTCCGATAAAGAACTGTGCTGAAAACTAAAGTAAAGGGTCTCCACTTACAGTGCATTCAGAAGGTTTTTGTAATGTTGCAACCTGATACTACAATGTTGTAAATGTATTTGTTTTCTCATTAATCTACATAACAAAATTGAAAAAACGGAATAGGTCTTAAAACTGTCTGAATGGACTGCATATTGTGCCCTCCACCTTATTGATAACTGAACCACTTTACACTACTTCTTATTCACCCATTCACAGTCACAATTACTCACACACACCAGCTGGCATACACTCACCAAGAGCAACTAAGTTGGGGTTCAGTTTCTTGCTCAAGGACAATTCGACATGTGAATGGAAGAGCCGAGGATCGAACCAACAACCCTGAGCTTGGTGGATAATTGCTCTACCTTCTGAGTTGACCAAACTCTATTGATAAAGGCCAGTGTTGTGGTAATAGATTTTGCAAGTTTCCTGTGTACTTTGATGAAAAACATTTTTGGTATCATTAAAGTTTCTCTTTGTTCTGATGCAGAAAAATATATTTTCTTCTAACTTAAATTTAAAGCTGGAGAACAATTTATATATAACTGACATACTGAGGACCTTATGTTAATATATTCCATGGAGTATATCGATACAAGTTGTTGTCTAAAATTTAAGAACAGAAAATGGAGAAGCAGAAGATGCCCCCCACGTGTTCCTTTTACAGACCATATTACACCTGGACCTCTGTAGCATCCATTAGATGACCTGAGTGTCGCGGCTGCAGCAGCTGTGCAGTAATTTGGTCGTGCACTCCCTAAAGTCCACCCGAAACCATCCGTCACAGCGTGGGGCGAGCAGACTCTGTCCAGGACTTTATTTCTCTGCCAGCGGTCCTGATGCTGGACTTGCAGCCGGCTGATCTCTGCCTCTCCTCCTGGGAAGCGCTTTCATTTAGCCTGCTGCTGTTTTGCTGTAATAAACTGTAATAAGGTGGCCGAGGCGGCTGCGCTCTGCAGGGAACAGCAGGTAATGAAAGACCAGCCGCCTCCAATAAAGCTCCTCTAACACCCTGCTTAGAGCCCATCCAGCCCGGCTCAGCTCGGCTCGGCTCGGCTCGCTCCACAGCCGTCATTAACGCTCCCACTCACACCTCAACTCCACAGAAATTCCGCTGCCAGCAGTAGCAGCAGCCATTAATGGGATCAAATGATCTGAGAGAGGAGATATCTTCATTATTTCACAAGTTTCGGGCTGAATATTTTAAATCTGCAGCTGATAAAACTTGGAGACATGGAGACGGGTGGAAAATCCTCAGCCCTGATGTGCAACCAACTCTCCTAAACATGTCGACCACGGTTAAAAGGAAAACCTAACCAGATTCTCTTTATAGCAGTGGCTGTCAATGTGGGGGCTCAGGCCTCTCCAAGTGGTAACAGGAATATTGTTCTCAAACTGGATTTCAATTTGAGATGCTTGGGATGAAGAAATAAATGTGAGCAAGGTGTGAGTGGGGGTGGGGGTGATGAGGCCAGAGAAATTTAGAAAATGAAAAGTAGGAGAAGCTTTAAGAAGTTAAAAGCTATAATAAAAGAAAAATTATTAGATAAAATAATCATGACAATATCTAATGATTTACAGAGGAATCAATGGATCCATTTGAAAATTCTCCAACTTGTTTGTCCAGTGTGATGAAGCTTCAAAAACACACATTTGCCCACAAACACACACCTGAGCACAAAACAAACACGTTAACTGAAGAGCTACAGGCCATGCTGCCCATTAGAAAAACACACACATGCACGCACGCACGCACGCACACACACACACACACACACACACACACACACACACACACACACACACTTTGACACACAGCCTCAGTCCCGACAGATGGAACATGTTCCTCCATATTCTGTCCCTTATAATAAGGACTGTGGCCTCCAATATCAATTACCCTCTCATCTTTGGGGGAAGAAGAGAGCGGAGCAAGGGAGAGGGGGTATTATCTCTAATTAGATTTTCAGGTCTATTTGGCGGATCCTCGAAGTAGACGAGAGCTAGTTTCACGGATCTTAACGAGACTGGAGTGGTAATAGAAGAAGAAGAAGAACGAGGAGAGGAGCAAGATTCTAGTTATTATAATTTTAATCCACATTGATTTCTGTCTCAGGCTCAAAAATGTTTCCTTCTCTGATGAAGTCAGTCTGCGTACAAACCATTCAAAATAAGACTGCTTACAATTAATTTCACTAACACTATCATTTACAAATTAATTTAACATATTGTTGCTGAAGTCTCACACCTGCTTTATTACATCTTCATTTCCCAAATTTTGGACTGAACTACTTTTAAAGAGAACTTGTTTTACAGCTGTTGTTTGTAATGACTGAATATTTGTGCTGCAGAACACACATGATGTTGTCTACACTAAACTGACCCCAGATCTGTTCCAAAATTAGTCTGGCCCAACAACAATTACAAATATGGGAACCAACATGGATGAGCTGTTAAACAGTAAAGGTTATAGCTTTTAATCTGAAAACAGCTATATCATGCTAAAGAAAATGCTGTGAGAGCAGTAAGGTCGTGTCTAGACACTAAACACTGAGCTGAAAATATGAATAAAGCTCAGTAAAGATTAAAGGAGCTGCAGGTTCACCCCTTGTTTCATTTTATACTAAA
Organism: Channa argus; assembly: GCF_033026475.1. Classification (NCBI taxonomy): domain Eukaryota; kingdom Metazoa; phylum Chordata; class Actinopteri; order Anabantiformes; family Channidae; genus Channa; species Channa argus. Next base: position 23,064,686 of record NC_090212.1, on the reverse strand, counting down.
GATTATGTTTATTTCAGTGGCCTTAAACTTCAAACAAGACAAACTGGTCAAACTGCTTCGGGAGGAATGAGACATACCCGGCCACTTCCTGCAGTCGGCGAGCACGGAGCAGAGCCTCATCTCTCTCCTCATTGGCCAACAGAACTCGTGACATCAGGGCCTGATCCCGGTCCTTCTGAGCTGCCAGGATCTCATCCAAGACCACTAGAAGAGGGTGGGGGCAGGTGTGATAACATTTTTATCACTGTAGGGACTTTTTAATACAATAATGACATTATAAATATTAATAGTAAGATATTTTATCTGACAGGAACAATTGAAAAATCTTCATTGTCACTTTGTAACCAGCTGCTTTGTTAACCACCCCAGTGAACAAGAAAAATATTTAAATATTTACAAAATTGAGTTGAAGGAAAGTAAATTGTTATGTTCACTTCCCCCTCTCCTCCTCCCTCTCCTCACCTGTGGGCTTCTCCCAGCCCTGGGCCTCCCTCAGCTCCCCCTTCAGCTGGTCGTCCACCTCCTTTCTCTGCAGCTCCTTCTCCTTATGAACCAGCTGCTCCTGCAGCTAAAACACAGGTCTTGAGAACAAACTGTATCATCTGCTTTCTTCTCAATGCCTGTGCTGAGTCCTACTTGATTTCATTTTGTATTGGGCTTTAAAAACACATTCATTTTCTTATTGTATATGTGCATTGGAAGGAGGCTGATAAGGATATGGTTGGGTCTGGGTTCCCTATAACCAGTGAGCCAATCACCAAAACAACGCTTATGTAAGGGCAAGGCAGACTTTCAGCCCCATTTCTGAGCCATGAAAAAATATATCACCACATCTGATAATCGTTCATCAACCAAAGGCCAAAACCCCTTTTCAGAATGCTTGGATCTTTAGTTTGTGTGTTTACCTTTTTGTTAATATCTCTCAGAGCATCAAGCTCCTTCAGGAGAAACGAGATATTTTTGTCTCGATCAAAACTCTGAAGTCGACCAAACTCAATGTCCTGAGGAAAACTGAAGAGAAATATTACATTAAAATCAAATCATCAGGTTGTCTTCAGCTTTACTTCACCTTCACTTTTTACCATGCAGGTATAACTGGCCTAACTGGTCCAAAACAAAACCAGCTACAAATTAATTATACAGATTCAAATCTTGCTGAACCTGGACCAGAAGCACAGAACCACTTGTAATCTGTCTTGTGCTTCATAAAAATGAATGACATTCAAAAGAAAATCATAAAAACTGATCTATGCAGTCTGAAAGTTAATATTAACAATGACCATCAGAAAGGTGATGTTATACTAATGTGGATCATGTGTAATGTCAACGATCACAAAAACAAACAAGGACAATTGCTTTTTGTTATTACGGGTTGGGTGTTGGGCTGATTACTAACATTTTTTACATATTACTCGTTACTCATTACTCAAATCAAAAATCATATTACTTTCTTTACATACTGTCAAATGTAACTTGTTATAATTTTCCAAAGGGTTAGGGTCTGTTAAACGTACCGAGAATCAGTGGTTAAAATAATCAACATTTCATCCAGCACATAAGCCACAAGCTTTGTTAGTCCTTTGCAGCTTGTAGTAGCTGCTGGTAATAATTAAAATCCAGTTTTCACTGTTTCTACAATAAATAAAAAAGTCTTTAGGTTTGAACTGTCATATAAAAGAAATTGAAACTACAGAAACACGTGATTGTTTGTATCTCGTTCACACTTACACAAACTAAATATACATGTGTTTTACAGTGGATTAACCTGTTGTCTATGACCACACACATCTGGGCACCTCTCTCTGTGTTGTGATTGGACTGATTGGATTGCAGCAGGTGGTCAGTGGTCAGTGAGGCTGTGATTAGTCAGTGGTTGAGGTTTCATGTTTCATTAGAGAGTAACCTGTGTGTAATCAGGTCAGGTGTTTTAACCTCACATTATCAGCTCTGCAGCACAGCAGCTTTAATAAGCAGCGCCTGATGTTCTCTCATATCACCTTAAAGGTCAGGCTGCTTCTTAGCGTAATAAAGCGAGTAAATAAGACCCTGGAGTCTGGCTGACACTGTCTTCTCTCACTGCTTCTAATCAACTTCCCAACTCGACTCCTTTTACTATCTTTCTATTTCAGTCTCGCTCTCAAATGCTTCCACTAATCAAATCAAGTCTAAATTTAATAGGTCACATTTCAAAAAGTGATGCAACTCAAATGCATCCAGCAATCTCAGGGAAAAAGCATTGAAAAAAGACAAAAGCAGGCAAAAAAAAAAAAAAAAAAAAAAATGGAATTAGAGAATCTAAAGAAAGCAGAGGAACTTTAATGAATAGCAATAAAGTTTTTAATAAATCTGCTCAGTACAGAGAAGCACTGAACATCTTGAATTAATCAAATACAAAGAACATTATAGAAAATCCAATATCGATAAGAAGATTAGTGTTTAAATGTAGAATAATCTATAGCTGTGACACACAGTGTCGTTATTTCAGAAAAAATAAAGTCCGAAAAAGAAAAGTTTTACTTTAAACATTTAAAATGTAAAGCAGCTTTAAAATGACTCTGGTTTATGCAATTTTGTTTTATTGACCATTGAGGGTGAATTAGATTTTTAATCACAGGTGTCCTCACACCAGTCTATGAAAACCTTGTGTCTCCAATGAAAGAACAAAACCTAAACACCCATAGATGAAAACCCAGTAACATATACTAAATCAAACTTTTGTTGTCTGTTTGAATTCAACACAAATGTCACCTGCCTTACTACCTTAAGTTGTGGATACGGCTGGAATTTGGGAAGTAGCTGTCTATGTTTCTCTAGTCCACTGCACTTCAGTGTCGTACAGCTCCTCTCATTACTTCCACTTCTACAGACACTACATGTACATTTTCTCCAAACAGTTTATTCCAAGTAGCATTAATAGTAGTAAAATCACTAGTAGTGGTACTAATAGTAGTAATTGTAATAGGAATATATGGTATCAATCATCTCACTTGTCATCAACAATGATCAGGTGTCTTCGGAGGACAGGACTACGAGGACCTCTGGATGCTGCACCTCCATCAACACTTATCTCTGCCAAAGGAGAGGAGCCTCTGCTGGTGGAAAGGTCCACTTCCATCTCCCCTGCACCTCCTAAAGCCCTTTGGTATGACAAAAGTGTGGCAGGAGACCCAGACTTCCTGTGGGAGAGGGTTGAGGTCAGAGGTTCCTGGAGGTGCTGAGGAGCTGAGACACAAACAGAAAGGAGTGAAGTTGCACAGAAAATATTTTTATTTATTACACAGACATTTCTAAATTAATAATAGATTAAAATAGACTATACAATAGACTATACACTCTTCATTAAAGCATTCGAACACGGGGAAAGTAAAATTGGGAATGACTGGGATCGACGAGCGATCGATGTGTGTGGTCATAGAAAACCTAGGGAGGTGGTGCAAAGTTGCTTTTATATGGAACTAAACCAAGGATATCAAAAGGCCAGGAAGCTTTTAAGGAGTATAAGATATCAGTAGCCTACATGGAAAAGGGCTTAAGTTGGCAAACAATTACGGCTAAGGATGGTGAAGTGCTCAATTAATTTGCTCTTTTTCCAACCAATTGTGTAAACGTGTTTTAAATTTATGGAAGAGCTTAATACTGCATCTAATATGCAGGCAATTGTTTCTAAGCTTCCATATAAGTTGAAAGAGGAGTGGAGGAAGGTGGCTTATGAAATTTATGAGAAATACGAGCATAAGGCTACGTTTAAAGACCTAGGGGAATTTGTAAACAAAGAAGGCCAGGTTGTACTGCACCCTTACTTTGGTGACATAACAAACAAACTTAAAGAACACATAAAGTGTCCTTCAAGAACAAAGTAAGGGAGGGAAGGTGGTAGTAAAAAGAGCTTCAACACAAGTAAGTGAATACTCAAAAGGATGTGAGCATAAGGCCCTTCTAGAAACCATCAAAGCCTGACCTTAGTCTTTTTTGCTATGAGGAGCATAAGTTTGAACACTGTAAAAAGTACACTGTACTTGTACACTGTACAAGGATAAGACAGACTTTCTCAAGAGCAAAGGACTGTGCTTCAGCTGTCTTAAAGGACAGGACATATGAGTATGCGCCGTCAGGAGGAAGTAAACTGCCAGACATGCTAAGGGAGGCACCCTACTTTGCTGCATGTGAAGATCGAGAAGGAGGGGCAGTCTGTAGATGTGATGAACAGGCATGAATTTGTGAACAGCAGACGTAATCAAAACTTCGATGCCAGGCCTGAGAGCACCAAGGGCATTCTTGCCATAGTTCCTGTCCAAGTGAAGGTAAAAAAGGGCAACAAAGTAATTACTTTGTATGCATACTTGGATCCTGGCAGTACAGCTACCTTTTGCACAGATTCTTGATGATCTGAATCTGTTTGGGAAAAAGATTAACCTTCTCGTCACAACTATGGGGGAAAACTAGGTCGTGAACAGTAATATGGTAACAGAGTTGGAAGTAAGCCACCTGGAATCAAATAACTTCACAGGGCTAACAGGTGTTTTCACAAAAGGATTTTCCAGTGAGCAAGGACAACATCCCCTGACAAGATGTAGATAAGTGGCCACATCTTAAAGGAGTGCAAATACCTCTCATCAGCGCAGAAATAGGACTGTTGAGTGGAACTAATGTTGCCAAGGGGAGCCAAAGGAAGTCATTCCTAGCATCAACAATGGACCTTATGCAGTCAGAACTATGCTGGCTGGGACAGTCAAGGGGCCACTGAAAGAAGGTGGTTGCATGTATGTAGACTGCCTAAAATCAAAAAGGAAGAGTCTATTTACCATAGTTTGAAGACTGTATGTCAGATGGGTGGCTTCAGATTAAATAAATGGATCAGTAACATTTGAATGGTGTTAGCAGCCATTCCAGAAAAGATAGAATATAGTGTAGTGTAGAAATAATGGACCTACATCTGAATCAAAATGTCCTTCCAATGGAAAGGGCGTTGGGCATGCAATGGTGCATTCAGTCAGATCAATTCAAGTTCAGGGTCAATATTCAAAGTAAACCCCCCACCAGAAGAGGGATTTTATCCTTGCTGAGTTCAGTGTATGATCCACTGGGAATACTTGCACCTGTGAATTTATATGCCAGGAAAATATGCAGGAGCTTTGTAGGATGAGATTGGGATGTGATGAGATGGTCATGTATTGTAAGGTTAATTAGATTAAGAAGTATAGGTATGAGCGCACTGATTATGTCATTAATGACGTCATATGGCTTTGATGATTCATAGTTTGCCTTTGTAGTTTGCCTTTTAAGTTATTTATCCAATTGTCAAGGACACAATGCATTACAATGGTTTTTCCAAAGAGTTTAGTTTGGCTCAGCTTTTGAAAGGAACAGACGTGAACTACGAGAGACACGGTGGCTGGAGCAAAGGAACTAACTACAAGGTAGTGGGGACCGCAACAAGGTATAAATGAAAGGTTCAGTGTGTAGCTTTGGAGGCACATGATTTCTTCCCGGGTTCTGTGGGTTAGCCATACTTTGAGAAACATGTTTGATGAAACTGAACTGTGAACTGTGTTTGTAAGATCTGTGTTTTTAAGATTATTGTAAACTTGTATATGTACAATTAGTCCCTTATCGGCTAAGTTGAGAAACAAATACAATAAAGATTCAATGCTCGTCATACAACGATCTCCGGAGTGACGTACTTGTTGGACCATTAGATACCAGTGAGATCAACTCTACACAACCAACTGGTGTTAGTACTAATACCTTGAGGCCAGTCGCAGTGGTCCAGGTCCAGACTGATCCCTGGTCTAGAAACAACATCAGAAACAACATCAGGAACCAGAGGAAAAATTGGATTAATAAAATTTTCAGGAGAAATAATTTCAGTAGAAACTAAACAGGAGACATTTACTGTCCCACTTGGAGGCAGTGGATTAGGACATTTGCTATGGCTTCTAAGCTGTACTATGGTCAAGTGTGGGTTCTTCCCTCATTAGTTGATTTATATGTCAGCATAAAAAGGAATTAGTTTAAAATGTTGTCCATCTGTTGTTAACTGTCATTACAAATGGAAAGAGTTTTCACTGCCAGTTTTCCTGGGAAAGAAAAATTCCTTAACACAAGTTAGTCAGGACCACCCTCCAGGAGTTGAGCATGTCTGTGCCAGCATCAACCATCAAGTAGTGGTGGAAAGAAGAGTACAAGCAGTTTGTTACTGTACTTAAATACATTTTTCACATATCTGTACTTAGATTTAATTATTTAAATTTGACATTTAGTCAATTACATCTAAGATCAAATATCTACTATTTAGTACAAGTTCTTCTCCTGTGGAACCAACTCCCAGTTAGGATTTGGATGCAAACACCTTCTCAATTTTTAAAAGCTTGTATGTATGACATTAACTTTGTTTTCTTTCTCCCATAGATGTCATTCTCCTTCACTGCGTCCCTCTCTCTGTCCCTTTCTGCAGGTGGACCTGAGTGTTTTCCAGTGCCCAGCTACTGGTCCTACCAACCTGCCCGTCCTGTCAGGGTAGTTGAGTATGGCTGGTGATGGCATTCGCTCTCGCAGCTCCACATTCACTCCAGGATTAGCTGAAAAATAACAGCATTTAATCTGTCTCAGTTTCTCCATCTGTCTCTTACCTGTCCGTCTCTGTCTGTATCTTTGTCTTTGTTTTGTTTGGTTTTTTGATTGTTATCAAACAATAATCCTATTTGTGGACAGAGAGGGGGACAGAATGACAAACAGGTGGAAAGACAAATTCTTTAATCTGAGGTGGTGCCATAATATTAAGTCAAACACTTGCACAAGCAGACACACACGGAACATCTACATAAAAAAATCCATTTGAGAGTCTCTAAGTTCAGGTTCACTTTTTACTGGTTTAAAGACAGAGAGGGTGTGGACTAAACCTGCTTCAAGATGAGCTTTCTGTTTCTGGTTCCTCATAACACATTCGGGTTCTGGTTCTAACAGTGTTCTGTTAAGGTCTATGTTTGTGTCCAGGTCTTAAGATCAGCATCACGTTCACTACATCTACATCACTGGTCCACATGCAGGTCCTGGTTCTGATTCTGCTGAATTACAGTTATTGAATTATTTTCTCTTTTTCACTTTGAAACTTTTCTGCTGTCCTCCCCACTGCCTCCCCCCAGCTCTGATCTCCTTGTGGACTCGGACTAATTGAGTGCGGCGGCTCTCCTTATTATTCATGTACAATTACAGATGTGATAACGAGCTAAATCCTCTTAAATGACCGTTCATGCCTTGATTCACTTTGAAGTCTTGTCAAAGATGGAAAATCTGCAGAAAAAGGGGAAACTCGTCATCAGATCAGAGAAGCGGTGGAGGGGGGAGAAGGGGGGAGGTGCCCCCCCCCCCCTTCTTCATGTAATATAAAGTCCATTAATTTTTTAAGCTGTATTTAATACATTTTGAGCAGAAAGTTTGGTGCGGTCTGAGTCGGGGGGGGGGGCTCCAGCTGACTGCATGAATATTAATGACGGTGTTACAATGATTAAAGAGGCTTCAGCTCAAATCCAAGACAATCCGACTGTGATCCTGCCCACCGACACCACGCCGACCACGTCGACGCACATGAATTTAAATCCGGACATTAAGCTGAAGTAAAACTTAAAGAGGATGCACACAGGAAGTGGACATAAACAGGGTGAGCTTATAGAAAACACACAATGTTTTGTTATACAGTCAATTACTAATGCGCAGGAAGTGTGTCTTGTCAGTGCAAAAAATAGTCTTTCAGACTAGAAGAAAAAAACTGTCAAATGTCAATTTACTGAATCTTTAAAGAAATAATCAGCAGTTTCATTGATCATGAAATCATTTTTTAGATTTTAGACCTCACAAAATTATTTTGATCTAATAATTGGTTTAAAAAATATTTTCTCGGTCACTTTAAATAAATCTGACATTTTTACTTGGAAAACAGATTTATGATTATATATTGTATCTCTATCTTTGTATATCTGTAATCTTCATTTGCTCACACACTATGACAGTTTCATTTAGGTGAAGAATCAGGTGCGTTTACATACTTTGTATAAATTAATAATAAATTGATTTATTATAGAGCAGTTTTTGTAAATTTTGTAAAAAAAAGATTTATAAACTGATTAAAAGAAATTATGCCAATTTCACAACTCGTGCAGAGAACACACAATCACACATTCCTGCACACACAAACAAAAGCTACTTCAGTTTGTTCAAAGCAGAGACTGCAGCCCCCCCACCACTACCCCATACAATACATAGTGTTTGTGTGTGTGTGAGGACCACCCACTCTGCAGATTAAACACAGTTCACATGACCCCTCCTCCCCCCGCCACCACCGCGCACACACACACACACACACACACACACACACACACACACACACACACACATACATACACACACACACACACACAGTCAGCTTCACTCAGCCTTTGTCGTCGTCTTCTGTCTTTATATTAATGCACTCTGTCTCTGAGTATAAGTGATAAAGCTCTGGATGTTTGCCATTTTTTTTACTCATTTAGAAGTTAACTCCACTTTCATTTCACCTCGTCTTTTATTTTGGTAGTTTGGTTTTATTCTGTCTCGTTATTTTGTAGTTCTTTCTTTTAAATTTACATTTTAAGAATAACTTCAGTTTCTAAATTTTGGCATTTTAAAAAATATACAGACATTGCAACAACCAACTATTGTCTCTACTCACATTTAATTTCTGTCAGTCTGTAACTTGGATTAGTTTTTGTTCGTCTCTACTGGAACCTCCACTTTTTTATAATTTGATGAATCTGTTTTTAATAGCTACTGGACAACATTAGAGGTTTACAGCTCTAAATATAGGTCTTTATGCAGGTTACAGACTGACAGACACTAAATGTGAACAGAACCAATTAACTGTTGGTTGCAATGTCTGCAGTGTTTGAAAATAGCCATAGTTTAGAAAGTTGTCCATTAACAATAAGCTCAATGGTTATGAAAGTGTAAAACGTTTGTTTCGCTTTTTATGAAATCAAACATTCAGCTCAAATTCCATTTGTGTTTTCTGTACACAACTATGATCTGCAGATATTAACTCTTTATGGTTTACTGGAAGTTCACACAAATATTATAATTTGTTAATTTAATATACAATATTGTTTCTGTTCCAGCTGCAGAAGACACCAGTTCATTATCAAATCTTTTTATTTTGTAAAAAAATAAAATATGATCATTTGATGTTTTTTCTCTGCACTGTTGAACAATGCAAGACATTAAACAAAAAGACTCATTAGCTGCAGCTGTAGTTTAGTGGATTGTTCAGTGTTCATCTGTAGTACCATAGGAAATGGATTTATGGATCCATGTTTCCACTTTCATTTCTTATTTTGTGGCATAGCAGAACATAGCAAATTTCACTGTGAAGTATCTTTAGCAGTATGTGTATAGTATTACTGCACTATTGTGACAGAAGAGGGCTGCTGCCACCAAAGAAGAAAAGGGAGACACATATGGAGTGATGATGAGACACTGTGTTTCCTCTGGGTTCATATGGTCGGTTTGATCTGAAGCAGAGCTGCCGACAGACGACGGATTATCACAAGAGACTCATCAAATACTCTGTTTCTTCTTCTGTCACATGATCGGCTCGGCTCAGGTGGTGAAATAACTCAGTTCTTCTGAGACCACTTTTGATGTCAGTAGTGAGATACTGGACTTCTCTCAGACTAAATCAGAACCATAGACCTCATTAAAATCAGCAGAAGTTTCTGTGATCATTTCCTGTTTGCAGTCAGACAAGAATCACTGCATTACTGATCAAAATTCTAAATGAAGTTCAGCAGCCTCTGTTTTCCCTGATTTTTCAATGGATTTGACAGTTTCTAAGTAAACTCCATGAATCAGTTGGTCTGCTGGTGATATGAAACATCAAGATCTCATTCTGTGGGATCAACAACCTCTTGTGAAATTTTTATTTCTCATGGGGGAGGGCACAGGAGAAACTGTACCACTGAGAGGGTGGGTCACTGCTTTACTTTGTGCCCCCCCCCCAAAAAAAAAAACACACACACACACCCCAACTCAAAATGCCACTGGTTGTTTTCTGAGGAGTGTTTACAACTTTCTGAATCATTACAATACCCAACTCTAATCCCGATGTAGTAGCTGCTTAGATTTAACACAACCTAACAGAAAGAGGTTAGAATATTTCAGAGCAAAATAAACTTTATACTTAAGACTTTAATTCTTTTTAATCATTAATAACTTGAGCAGTAGTAGTATTACTATATTATAGTATTACTATACTATACTATATTACTTTACTATAATTCAGGCAGTAATGGATGTTGATGTTCATTTTGGTCTGTATGAAAGAGCAGAGCTCCCCCAATTGGACAAACGGACCCATTACACTCTCCTCACTTACAAAATGATGCTTAGCTAGTTATAGAAAACTGGAACCAAATTCAGTTCTAGACAGAAACCAGGCTCATAAAAAACTAAAGTTTTTTTGTATTTTTTGTTTATTTATTGCCATTTGTTATTTGTTCATTAATTGAATGTTAATGATCAATCATTGAGCCATTTTCTTTAGTCCCCTCCTCAGGTTGGCTCTGTTTTGTTTGGGAAAATCAGTGCCTCCCAGATCCTCCTCTAATGTATAAGTGTTTGTGAGATGCAGTTCTACTCTACAGGGTGTAGTAGCTTGAAATAATAGCAACAGAAATAGTAATTAAAAATAAAATAAAATAATAATAATAATAACATTATTATTATTATTATTATTATTATTATTATTATTATTATTATTATTATTAATAGTAGAATTTACCTTTGTACATGTCCACCAGAGAGTCCCTGAGCTCTTTGCTGTGCGTCCATGTTGACAAACTTGTTTCCTCTGGACCCTCTAATCTGGTTTGTCTGGAAACATGAAACAATAATTGCTGAACCATATACAGTTAGCGAAACCAGTTTAACTCAGCTGTTCTCCAGTCAGTCACATGTTCCTGAAGCCTATTGGCCGTTTAATCTGCACCATGCTACATTCCCCCAGTCCAGACCACAGTCTGTCAGGGTCACAATTAGACCACATTGAAGATGTTGGGGGTTGTTGTCATGGAGACATTACGTGGTAAACATTTGAAACAAATGATCAATTAGAGAAAACAGTGAGCAAAGCAGTTACACAACCAGTAAACCAATCAGTAAACCTGACAAAAAGAAAGTAAAGCTGTTTTTTCCTGAAGCTTTAGCTGGACTCTATTTCACAGCATGCTGAGCCAGAGAGATCAACTAATAAACCTTCCAAACACGGTGCTGAAGCTGGACTCCATTCAGCCTGATCTACTAAGAACAGGTTAGTTAGTCTGAGGTCACTTGTTGTTCCTGTGACAGCTGACTCGCACTCTTACTTGTCGCTGAGTCGCTGCTGTAGGTCTATGATTTTCTGCTTAGCTCTCTGCAGAGCAGTGTGAATGTCCACAGCTCTGTTGCTGGATGCCATCCACACACCTGGAACCGACTGTCTCCATGACAACCACAAGTGCCACAACACTTCATGTCACTTCGCCAAAAAGGGAGAGGACGGTTTTGATTGGCCAACAGCTAAAGACAGCAGGTGAAATATTGATGTGCTTAGCATCAGGTGTCTCAGGTGTGTCTTGTGACATACCAGGGTTCAGTGATTATATATTATTTATTATCATTAATTACAATAAATTATTTGTAGTTGCTGACTTCACACTGATGGAAAGCTCTGATTGGTCAGTCTATACCTCCATCAAGTTCAATAATAAACACAATGAAGACAGATTCATTGATCAATTGTTTATTGATTATTGATTATATCAAATAAAATATATCAAACAAAAACTGTTATCCCGTCTTCTTCGTTTCTGCTTCCTGCAGCAGTTTGTTTAGCAGGGCGACATCCACTCGATGTTTCATCACAAACTGTCCATTGAGGTGGAACACAGGTATGTCATACTTGTAACGCTCCAACCACAGCCTGTTTTCTGGAAGACTGATGTCCAACTGCTGCAGGACAAACTGAGATAGAAAGATAATAGAAAACATGGAAATCACACAATCACCAACATATGACAACTCTGCAGAGACCAAACATGAAGCAGAACAACTGGTGGTCTAAACTACAACTAAAGTTCGATTTGATGGTAAATGTGAGGGTGTGAGGCTCACTCTGTGTTTGAATGGTTCCAATTTTTCTTTTGCCTCATCGCACAGAGGACACGGATCCTGTAGAGCAACACACAGATCTGATGAAATGCATAAACCTCACAATATACAGGTAGTAACATAGATTATGTAAAGGATAAAATGTCAGGGTGACAAGATTTTACAGTGGTTCTAAAGGCTTTATTCGTGAAGCCTTTAGAATTTTCTCAATTTTTAAGTAGATATTACAAAATATAAAATCATGATTTTTGGTTAAGAAAATGATCCAATCTTAAATGTGTATGGCAAAAGTATGTGAATCTATGCCTTGATCACTAGCTGTGACCCACTTTTGTAGCAATAATTATTACAGTCGTGCAAAAGTTCATCATGCGCCTCTTTCAATTCTGTTTTTTGGTTAAAACACAATAAATTTCATCAGATCAAAACAAGTCTTAGTATTAGGCAAATGCAACCTCGAACAACAATAATATATAACTTTTTTCTACTATTGCCATTTTATAAAAAAATAAAATATAGACAATACCCCACATGATTCAAAAGATCCACCTTTTGCAGCAGTAATGTTAAGTAATCGTTTCCTGTATGACTTTATCAGTTTCTCACATTGTTGTGGAGAAATTTTGGCATATTCTTTTTCTTTTTCCTGGCACCCTTTCAAACAATCTGTACTTGTTCAGTCTTCGTCTAACTGTGCTTTCATGGACTTGAACATTTGACATGCTCGCTGAGCCCTTTAGGGTCTGAGATGGATTTTGGTTTTTACCTTGAATTTAAGCTAAGCTTAGTAAAGGTATAGAGTTACCTTGGTAAAGAGAGTGAGAGTGGGTAAAGTGTTGGTAGAAAATAGTCGGAGAAGATGCAGGGCTGCAGGTTCACACACAGGAAGAGTCTTTGGGAAAAACATTTTATCTGAGAATAAAAGAAAGAAAAACTGTTACTGACCTTAACAGGCAGCCCACCAATCACAGAGCACTAAAAAGCCCAAAGTCACTCTCTCAGTCAGGAGGCAGCATGATTAGTTCAGCCACAAATTATACAAGATGGTTCAGCTGCTAGCAAAGCCTGTTAGCATGCTGTCTTTCTATGTTTTAACCAGTTGGGTGAGCGACCAGGCTATCAGACAAACATTAAAGTAAATGTTAAATACCAACTAGAAAAGGCAATTTCCAAGGAAATTACGTGGGAGAGCTGTCAAGCCGCCTGGCAGATGCCGACCAATCGGAAGCCGCCGAGGGCAGACGCTTCCGCACGTTCAAAGGAGGCAGAGTGTGTGTGTGTGTGTGTGTGTGTGTGTGTGTGTGTGTGTGTGTGTGTGTGTGTGTGTGTGTGTGTGTGTGTGTGTCTCCACTATGTCTCTTTCTAAGTATCTAAGTTTGAACGTTCAAAGCCGCAAACAACGAAGAGAGAAATATGAACAAAAGACACAAAACAAAAGAAGATGACAATAAAAACAAAAGTCCAGGAAAAGTTGAATTCAGAAAAGAAAAAGTAATGGAGAAAGTAACAATGGAGGAAGTAAATAAGTAAAAAGTTGATATTTAAAGTAAAAAGAAACAAAGGAAGAAGCTAAGTAAAAACTTAATATTAACAGTTTAAAGAAAAGAGAACAAGTTGAAATAACAAAAGTTCCAGCTGTGTGCGTTACCATGACAATGACTGCTGCCTGCCTGCTGAGTTATGAGCCAAATGCAAAGACAGGCTGTGAAAGTGCTAAGACTTGCCTTGCAAAGTTCAAAATATGTAAAAGTATTATGTTAAAATATGTTTTAAAAAAATATGTAAAAGTATTAGTCCTATCGAAAAAATGTAAAAACTGTAAGCGGCAAAAGGCTTCAAGAAACACAGTGATGTACTTTGTTTGAAGATACTGCATAAAATAAAGGCATCGTGGCAATTTTAAAACTGCCCCCCGTTTGTGATTTGAGGAGAATTTTAGAATCTCTGTTATAATGGGCTCCAATGGGAGTTTGAGACGGCACTCTCTCTGCTTCTGGACACTTACAGAAAGAACCGTAAGTCCTCTCACTATGAGAGTTACATTTAATGAAAGAAGACTACCTACGTTTTGATGTATAGTTTCTTTATGTAAGATTAAAGTTGACTGAAGGAAAGAAGAAAAAGTAGGAAAAAGTTGATAAAAGCAGAAGCTGAAAAGTTAGAGTGCGTGTGATGTCACCCACTCTAGCTGCTCCAACATTCCGCAAAACACACTAATGGAGGAGTTGAAAAAGCTCCAAAAAAGGTGCCTAAAACTAAAACTGTGATTATTCACAGTATAAAAGATACAAAGAAGCTGATCAAAAGAGGCAAGTTGAAGGGAAGTTTTAAGTGCCTTTCATTCATTTTCTATGGGAAAAGAACTTGATAAAAAGTGAAATATAATAAAAAGTATAAAAGTTATTATTGAGAAAAGTAACAGCCTATATCTCCTAAAAGTGACCTACGTTTAGGAAGTGGAACGACGTTTCTACGGTAAACCGTCTAGGACTAGGTAGCGACCAAAAAAGGCGAAATAAGAAAAATAATAATACAGATAAAGGATCTCATAAGTGTTAGACTGCCACTAATTATTCATTTAGCAGACGCTTTAGTGACTTTCAAGTAAGTAGCAGACACTATGGACAATTTGGGTTTTCAGTGTCTTGCCCAGGAAAACTTCAACTTGTAGGCAGGAAGACCAGGAGTCGAACAACTCACCCTGTGGCTCATGGATGACTGTCTTACCAGCTGAGCTACAGTTGCCCCTATTGGACACACAAACAGATCTTTATTTGCCCTATAACAAAGAGAAAGAAGAAAAAATGCTCTGCTATGGTTGTAAAAAGTTAGATCAGTATCTGATATAGTGTGACAGGAGCATCAAAACAAAGACTTGAGCATAGTCATAGGCTTAGGCTGTAATATTTCCATTTGTTTTTATCTAGACAAAAAATGGTAAATGGTAAAGACATTTATTAAGTTCAATAAAAGCATGTTTCCAACATCAAGTAATAATATTTATCAACTGTAATCACAATACTGAAAAAAATATAAATAATCCACTCACAGGAATCACATGATCATTGCTTGTGATGTGCTTAGCATTAACGAAAGATCATCAATTACCTGTAATTTGCTTATTGACTGGATAACACTACATCTACAAACATCAACATTTTAGATCATTATTAATCATGTATTAAGGTAAAAACAAAAGGTCATAGGTGGAGATCTATTTTGCATGTAACTGCAACTAATAATACACTTCATTAAGGAATCTGCAGATTATTTTCTCCTTTAATCAGTTTGTAAAAAAATGCCGGTCTCCATGGTATAGTTCGCAAAAACGCAACTTAAAACAGGCAACACGAAAGTTAAAAAGGAAGTGGCGTTCCAGAAATTTTGAAGAATCTCATTTAGCCTGGAAAAACTGTTTAAAAACCTACAAAAAGGCTCTCCATGATGCCAGAACATCATTAATAGAGGAAAACAAAAACAACCCCCCGGTTTCTTTTCGTCACTGTAGCCAGGCTGACTAAGACACATGGTTCTGTTGAGCCTAGTTTTCCCTTAACTCTGAGCAGCAATGACTTCATGACTTTCTATAGGAATAAAATTGTAGCTATTAGAGAAACAATTCACCAGATCCTCCCCCCAAATATTACAGATAGATCTTCACGTACAACATTGCTAGAATCACCAATAAGGCCCCTATCCGTCTTAGACTGCTTTTTACCCATAGATCTCGCTGAGCTAACTACAATTATTACCTCATGTAAACCAACAATCTGTCTGCTAGACCCTATTCCAACTAAACTACACAAGGAAGCTTTCCCCTTAATAGATATTGTTGTGTTAGATATCGTCAATCTATCTTTAGAAACAGGCTACCACTAACTATGTACCGCCAATTACAGACCAATATCTAATCTCCCCTTTATTTCTAAAATCCTTAAAAAAAGAAAATCGCAAAACAATTATGTGACCACCTTTACAGGAATAATTTGTATGAAGACTTTCAGTCAGGATTTAGAGTTCGTCATAGTACAGAAACAGCACTGGTAAAAGTCACCAACGATCTTCTCTCAGGCTGATCCTGTCTGTGGTTCTATTCCCAGTACTTCCTGGCTTCGTATCGAAGTGTCCTTGGGCGCGGTGTTTGAGTGTGTGTGAATGGGGAAATGAGAAGCAATATTGTAAAGCGCTTTGAATATAAGCAGCCTTTTTCCATTATCTAAGTAACTAGTGTACATTTTTTGATCTAGACTAGAAGTTACCAGACATGTTATGAGTTAATCAACTGTTCCCACACATCATTAGATAAAAGATTGCGCTCTATTTAGCAGTCCTACAATGTATTTTCTCTTCATTAAGATTCCTATTGTACTACATGATACAGGCGTTTATTTTATCTGCTCCCTTTTTAAGCTAGCTGAACAGAAATACCTTGTATATGCAGGTCAGATACAGAACAAAACTTTATGGCACTTATTCCTTTTTATGGAATTATCTATAAACAAATATCCTACAAAAAAAATAAGTTATAAAACTTAATTTATAGGAATTATCCATAACACTATCACTCAAGAGATGTTTTTTCTTTTTTTTGCGCTGCTTTTAAGCAACTTCTGACGTCTACGAGCTGGAGAAGGTGCTACCCAACAAAAAGATCCTGAATTATATTGCAAATTTGAGCCCCCACCACCAGACCTTTCACCGCATCATCCTATGTTTTGCGTTGCATTTCTTGTAATAAGGTGCAGGAAAATTCAACTTCATTTGACTTGTAACCATGAATGATTTTCTGCTTTTATTTAGACTTAGGAGCCTAGTGTCTCAGTGGGTAGACCATCGGGTTAGGATGCAGAAGGCCATGGGATTGTATCCCATCCAATAAGGTGTGGCCCCACCCAGCCATAGAGGGCGACCTTGGTGCCAGTCCTGAGCCCAGCAAAATGGGAGGGCTGTGGCAGGAAGGGTATCCAGCGTAAAAACCCATACCAAATCAACTTGCGTAACATGTTCTGCTGTGCCAACACCGGAAGGTACAAGCCGAAAGCCATTGATTTTTAATAAATAGCAGAGCTCAGTTAGGTGCGTAACAGCCAGGCTGATCCTGTCTATGAACTGATCCTGCCAGTTAGCTTAGAATCTTGACTCAATCTACACTCAGTACCCCCTACTGACAAGTGAAAGCAAAATTTTAGAAATGTCTGTAATTTTATAAAAAAAGAAAAAAGAAAAGAAAAACGTCATTGGCCTAAGTACTCAGACCCGTTTCAGACTTTTCGAAGCACCTTTGGTGCAAATTACAGCCTTGAGTCTTTTTGGGTATGATACAAGCTTTGCACAGTGGAATTGAGGAATCTTCTGCCATTCTTCATTTATGTAGCCTTCCGCAGCCTTACAATAATGCTGTGTCTGAGCTCTGCTGGCAGTTTGTTTGACATTATGGGTTTTGTTCTGATACAGTAGCACTGTCAGATGTGAGGCCTTCTATAGAGACGTGTGTGTCTAAGGTATGTCATCAATTTCATTTACCACAGGATTCCAGTCAAGGTGTAGAAACATCTCAGCAATGATCCAAAACAATTGGGGCCACCTGAGCTAAATTTCAAGTGTTGTTGTCAAGGGTCTGAATATGTAGGCCAATGTGATATTTCAGTTTTTTTTTTCATAAATTTGCAAAATTATTTGACAAAAAAATGTTATAATTACATTTTCGCTTTTTCATTATGGGGTACTGGGTATACATTCAGAAAAACACAACAACTGTAATATCAGGCAACAAAATTGAAAAAGGTGAAGGAGATCTGAATAGTGTCTTAATGCACTGTAGCTATAGTTTGTCAGCAGCCATGAGAGCTGCTCGCTCTAAAGAGAGCCAATCTACTCAGACTGTACATTTAACCTGAGTGATCAGGCCACAGTTCAACTAATTCTTTTAAAAGCATTTCAGCGAATCTAGGCGGGGGCTAGAATGTCCGCCGGACTTAACATAGTTAACTATAGATTCCAATCGTTTAACGACAGACATAAATAGCTCCCAGACAAAGCAGAAAAGGTAACTTTAGCATTAGCTACATAAGTGTTAATATTAAACACTAGCTACAACCTACAATAATTTGTAAAAACACATTTACTAACCATTCACAAATGTCCTCTTGCATTTGAAGATTCTGTAAAATTCTGCAGGTGCCTCTGCTGCCTCCAGATAAAACAAGTGAGGTAAAAAATTACATCCATAGATTAAATGAAAATGCTTTATGATATTCTGATGATGTTGCTCCTGTGTTTTTGTTGTTATTGGGAGAGTTTTTGGTAACATGGAAACAACACAAACACTTGTTGGGCAGCTATAGGTCAGTTGGTAGGACAGTTGTCCACAGATCGCAGGGTCAGTGGTTTGATTCCCGTTCCCTCCTGACTATGTATCAAAGTGTCATTGGGCAAGACACTGAACCCCAAGTTGCTCCCGGTGAGTCAGGTGAGCGTGTATGTGAATGAGAAGCTACATTGTAAATTGCTTTAGATTTAAATTACTACATGAAAATGATTTAGGAGGTAATTTAGGACACATCCAAGATGTATAAAAACGAGTGAAAAGGGGTTTACAGGGCATACAGAAGATATTCCCAGCGCTCAACTTTTTCCACATTTTGTTATTTCACAGCTTTATTCCAAAATCAAATTCATTATTTTCCTCAAAATTCTACAAACAATACCCCATAATGACAATGTGAAAGAAGTTTGTTTGAAATCTGTGTCCTTGAGTGGTCTAGCCAGAGCCCCGACTTGATCCCAATTGTACATCTCTGCAGAGATCCGAAAATGTCTTCATGTTCGACATGGCTACATGTTGAAGTGTTCTTGGGCAAGACACTGAACCCCAAGTTGCTCCCGGTGGGTCAGGTGAGCATCTTGCATGGCAGCCACAGCCATCGGTGTGTGAGTGTTTGTTTGAATGGGTGAATGGGAATCAACATTGTAAAGCGCTTTGGATAAAAGCGCTATATAAGTGGACATTTACATTTTACCATTTATCCAACCTGATGGAGCTTGAAAGGTACTGCAAAGAAGAATGGGAGAAACTGCACAAAAATAGGTGTGCCATGCTTGTAGCATCGGACTCGTGCGGTAAGGCATTGGCGGACTCGTGCGTTAAACATATTGCGTCACTTCCTGTTTCTGCACACTCTTGGGTTTCTACCGAAGGACTGTTTTAATTGTAGCTCTTATTTTTACTTAAATAAGTGATTTCTTCACACAAGAATTAATACTTGAGTCATAACATACGCTTGTATTACACAAGCACCTGCTCTTGTAAAACTAAAGTTTACAAATTCCCAATTTCACCTATATTAGCTTTGTTAGCTTAGCAGTTATCCGTTAGCAATGGCTTCTCTGTCTCCCTCCCGGTATGTCTCATCTTCGGTTTTTCTTCTGCTTCCTTTAGTGATAATAGTATATATAATAAGTGTAAGGTTTTTGCAGCTTTGGAGGCGAGTCTCACGGAATTGGAACCGCGGCGCCGCACCATGGAAACCAACTCAGCTAGTCAGGCCCCGGTAGCTGTTGCGGGCCGACCTAGCAGAGACCCTGCTAGCTGTCCCCCGGCAGTTCCCGAGCAGCCGGGAAGTCATGGATGGATGACGGTTTGTAAGAGATCTAATGCTAAACAGACACCCGAGGTTCACCACCAGTCGGTTCATGTTTCTAATCAATTTTCCCCACTCAGCGACACACCTGCTGAGAAACCAACTTTTGATTGAATTTTCAGATTTTCTAACTGATTTAGTGCTTAGTACAGATAAAGTCATTATAGTGGGTGACTTTAACATTCATGTAGATGCTGACACTAACTGCCTCAACACTGCGTTTAATTCATTATTAGATTCAATTGCTTTTTCCCAAAATGTAAATAAACCCACGCACTGTTTCACTTAAGACCTTGTCCTTACGTATGGAATTGAAGCGGATAATTCAACAATATTTCCTCACAACTCTCTTCTGTCTGACCATTTTTTAATAACATTTGAATTTGAATTTTGACTATACACTATAGCAGATACTTCAGTGGAAAAGCTGTCAACAAATTTAAAGTAATTATTATTTCATCATTTTCTTCACTATTTGTCAATACAATGAAAAGTAGCCACCTTAATGTTACTCCTGCACAAGTAGATTATCTTGTTGACAATTCTGCAGCCTCACTACGTACAATACTCAATAGTGTTGCCCCTCTGAAAAAGAAGGGAGTAAACCAGAAGAGACGATCTCCATGGTATAGTTTGCAAACACGCAACTTAAAACAGGCAACACGAAAGTTAAAAAGGAAGTGGCGTTCCAGAAATTTAGAAGAATCTCATTTAACCTGGAAAAATAGTTTAAAAATGTACAAAAAAGCTCTCTGTGATGCCAGAACAGCATTTTATTCATCATTAATAGAAGAAAACAAGAACAACCCCTGGTTTCTGTTCAGCACTATAGCCAGGCTGAATAAGAGCCATAGTTCTGTTGAGCCTAGTTTTCCCTTAACTCTGAGCAGCAATGACTTCATGACTTTCTTTAGGAATAAAATTGTAGCTATTAGAGAAATAATTCACCAGATCCTGCCCCCAAATATTACAGATAGATCTTCATGTACAAAATTGCTAGAATCATCAGTAAGGCCCCAATCCCTCTCAGACTGCTTTTTACCCATAGATCTCTCTGAGCTAATTTCAATTATTACCTCATCTAAACCAACAACCCGTCTGCTAGATCCTATTCCAACTAAGCTGCTCAAGGAAGCTTTACCCTTAATAGATACGTTCATATTAGATATCATCAATCTATCTTTAGAAGCAGGCTATGTACCACCGGCCTATAAGGTAGCTGTAATTAAACCACTACTTAAAAAACCCTGTCTTGACCCAGGTGTTTTAGCCAATTACAGACCAATATCTAATCTCCCCTTTATTTCTAAAATAATTGAAAAAGTAGTTGCAAAACAATTATGTGACCACCTTCATAGGAATGGCTTCAGATAACAGACCCATCTCTATACTTGCACAGAAAGGTTAGCTATGGAGTTCCACAAGGCTCTGTGTTAGGACCAATACTTTTTACTTTATATGTGTCTCCTTCAGTGAACATTATTAGAAAGAACTCCATAAATTATCCACTGCTATGCTGATGATACCTAGCTATATTTATCTATGGAACCAGATGAAAATAATCAGTTAATAAAGCTTCAAGCATGCCAACAAGACATAAAGCCCTGGATGTCCCATAATTTTTTACTTCTAAACTCAGACAAAACTGAAGTCATAGTATTTGGGCCCAAAAATCTCAGAGATATAATGTTTTTAGTCTAGAAGGCATAATTCTGGCCTCCAGTACTACTACAAGGAACCTTGGAGTTATTTTTGACCAGGATTTGTCCTTTACCTCACATATAAAACAAATCTCTATAACAGCCTTCTTCCACCTACGGAACATTGCCAAAATTAGGAGCATCCTGTCTCAAAGTGATGCCGAAAAACTGGCATTTGTTACCTCTAGGTTGGACTACTGTAATTCCCTACTTTCAGGATGCCCCAGAAACTTCCTAAAGAGTCTGCAATTATTCCAAAATGCTGCAGCAAGAATGCTGACTGGAACTACCAAGAGAGATCATATTTCACCTTCACTGGCTTCTCTCCATTGGCTTCCAATTAAATCTAGAATAGAATTTAACCCTGCTTCTTACATATAAAGCTCTGAATGGTCAGGCTCCATCATATATAGAAGATTTCATACCACCATATGATCCCAGTAGACCACTTCATTCTCAGAATGCAGACCTACTTGTGGTTCCCAGAATTTCCAAACGTAGAATGGGAGGTAGAGCCTTTAGCTATCAATGTCCTCTCCTGTGGAACCAGCTCCCAGTACAGATTCGTGAAGCAGACACCCTGTCTACTTTTAAATTTTATATTTTTCTGTTTTCCAGGTTTGATTTTTAAACTGAAAATGGACACCATTTTGGTTTGGTGCCCATTTTGGTTTCATTTTAAAATGGAGAAAAAAAAAGAACCATACACAGATTGTCTATATTATTTTTTCACCATTTTTGCTTTGAGGACAAAATTATAAAATGAACCATTACTTGTTTTTTTGTTTGAAAGCAAGCAAGAAAGCAAGTTTTTTTTTAATACAAATTAACAAATAAACAGATTCTCAAGCATCTTGTCTGGAACAACATGTAATTTCTAGGTCATATCCCCAAAACTAATTGCCCGTCTTTCTATATTTTTTGTGACACAACTTTTTTAGATTCTAATTTGTTTCATCTGCTATTTAAAATCATTCAAAAACTAGTAAATTTGTGTTTTTTAATACTACTTTATTTCTTAACCTGTTTTCCAAACCTGTAAGTTGCATTCTCTTAATAAAATTGTAAAACAAGTAGAAGTAGCAACATCTCTATCCTCCATTGACCTATTGTGGTAAAGGGCTTCAGGTGTAGAGACATGGTTTGTGGCGCTACAGACAACTATATTGATTCATTGAGGAAAAGGCAACAACACTGCCTGTATGTCCATACATGGTTTATATGAGGTAATTACTTTGCAACACTGATGGAAAATCACTTAGAAGTGTTTCTATGTGACATTTATGTTTATCTAACAGCATCACATACTGTTTAAAATAGGCTGTTTTCTGTGTGGGGTATTTGTACTTTCATACTTTACATACATTTTAAATAATGCACTTTTGTACTTCAACTTGAGTGAATTATTTGAAGTTATACTTGCAGAGGTGATTTTTTAGACAAAACTTTCACTTTCTTGAGTATTGAGAAAGTGAATTGAGTATCAAGTATTTTTTTTACTTCTACCACGTCTGGCTACCTCCGACTACCTGAAGGGCTGTGCAAGAAATGGTGGCATGTAAAGGCCCATTTATAGGTTTAGGTGTATCTGTCGATACACCAAAACGTTGACGCGGACCTATGCTTGAATACATTCGCACATGTGTGTCTTGTACTTGAATGGCAGATGTACGTATCCACAAGAGGGCAGCATTATGTTTAACAAGCCTCAATTAGCTAAAAACGAACAAATAATATAGAAACTACATTTCACAACACTCAACGTCTGTAAAGGCAAATGGGGATTTCAATGATAAAATGGACCAGAATAACTTTTTCCAAAAATTGTGAAACTAGTTAACCCATGTGAAGTATAGTATGTTATCAAACCCAGCCTCTTCTTATCCTTTTTTTTTTTTTTTTTTTTAATTGCCTTTTTGGAAACAAAAAAGTCTTAAGGTAAGAAACACATTTCAAATCACAGTGAAAACAAAATGAATACACAAAACACTAAATAAAGCAGCATTTTATGTGAAATTACGGAGAAGAATAAATCGGCCTTAATGTAAAGTACAGCTGTTTCAGAGCAAATAATAGTGATGGCCAAATAATAAGTATCAATTCTCTGGTCTTGATACTCGCCGGACAATATTTTTGCTATTTGTTTTTACTCTTGAGACATTTGGGCATTAAATTTATGCGTGAAAACTTTCTGATGGTCTTCTGTGTCACATGATTATAGCAGCCAATCAGATGTCAGAGCTGAAGGCTCAGTTTGCAGCCTCAGTCAAGCACTGCCTCAAGCCTCACTCTGCTGCTCAGAGTGAGCAACTCCATGGCAGCATGGCTGGCAGAGAGAAAGAAAAGCAAAGTGTGGTGCTATTTTTACACCAAAAATAATGCCATTTTCTCCGCCTGCAAAAAGGTGCTGCTATCCGTCTGAATTCTCTTTCTGTGTAATAAAAACAAATAATCATTTAGCATTTTGTTGTTGACAACCTAACTGCTAATGTTGAGGATGATGATGAGGCTGCTAGTGTTGTGATGATGATGATGATGATGTCGTGTTATGATGTTTCACTGGTTTAATGCAGGTTCTTAAGCACTATGTTGATCTTCCAATTTAAGAAATTTTATTAACTTTGTAGTAAAATGTAGTCTAATTATTTTTATTATAATTTACAAAGGTTTATTTTAGTCTTACTTTTATTTAATTTACTCATTGGTCTATTTTATTAGAATTGTCAAAACAACTCTTTAAAGTATTTATGTTCATTAGTTTTAAACATATTGTCCTTGCATTAAAGTTAATAATAAACACAGTGTGCAATCACTGTGATTTTCCTGGTATTGATGAAAAAGTACTACAAACTAACGGCATCGTATCGAAAGGACAAATTATGGCATCGCCCATCCCCGGCAGAGAAGACTGATTTACCTTCATCGATTTTGAATGTCAGATTGAACAGAGATCAGATCTAAATGTGTTTCCCGTGCCACCATCTTCACTCAACACAACTCAGAAACCCTTCAGTTACAGATGTAATACCAAGGAAAATCTCTGCAAGTATTTTATATGGGTGTCACTGAACGTGAGAATTTTAAACAAAACAAAACTGCCTTTGTATCAGGTGGTTCTTATGTTTGTTCCCCTGCGGGCAAGATTGTAGCTTCACAAACATTTGCGTAGCGGAGCCTTACAGACTTTTAAACGTCATCCTGTTCTCTGCTTCTGATTTTCTAAACTTAAATTCAACCTTTTGAGTCTGAAGATAAACTTAAACATAATTTAGGCAGAAACCAGTAGACCCGTGTGCTTTTCTGCTAAATGTCAGGAATATTTCAATCTTTTATCTAGTCTGTATTTTTTTTTTTTTTATCCAGCAGGATTTGCTGATTTAAACGAGTTCAATTTTAATAAGTTTTGATTCTCGTTTCAACCAACAAAAATAAATCGAAAAACCCTGCGTTAGCCCGGGTTACTCCAGTGTAACTCCCGTGTTTAACTTCAGTTAAATCACTCGTAGCTTGTAGCTTGTAGGTAATACCGACAGGGTTCCACATGTCGGGACCCGTCGAAGAACTCACCCTTTGGTTCCTTCTGAACAGTGGCGGTCCAATACCGGAAGGAAAGCCCGTTGAAATATTCTGGTTCCGGTAATTTAAACAAATTTTCTGTTAAAATTTGACCTAAGTTTGGACTAAGCATAAACACAGGGTAGCTCTTCTTCGCCTACTACCTTTGCTGCTTCTTCGTGTGCTGTTCAAATTCACCTCACTAAACCCCTGTTCAGGAAAATACCGCCACCTGTTGCACCATTTGGAATCCGATAGGAGATATATGCTTTGTCAATATGACAGAGACAATTATTCACAAAAGCTGAAAGCTGAAATCCATATCTTGAAACCTATAAAAGTGTCTGAAATGTTTCCCATTCAAATGGTATTTTGAGTATTTTTTAAAATTTGAATAAATTCTTAATTTTCTTTTTTTCTTTTATAAATGTAACATAGTTAAGAAGTATTTATGTTGTAATCTTGCTAAATGGGATAACTGCAGCGCCTGCTGTCGCAAAATTGCACCTGAATGTATTAGTAAAAGGAAGGTATTATGAGTAATCCTTACTTTTTAATTACATAAATGTTGAACTACAGTTATTGGGGTAGATAATACGTGTGCCACATTCATTTTGCTATAGTTGTGTTAAGTCAGTCACTCCGTAGTTTCTTGCGAATTAAATGTCAACATTCTAACCTGAAGCTAGATAATGGTAATGTGGTGTTGTCCTTCCAGTCAGAATGTGTTTACCCACGTGAGATGGCCCATTCTGCTAACTTATCCACTGTCAATTACAGAGGTATGTTACATTATATAATCCTATGTAGCACACTGATTTTCAAGAAATGTGTTTGAGTTTTTACGATTAGTTAGGTCAGTCACATATTTAATTGTAACTTGGTTGAGTATTTCATATGTATAATGTAATGTGAAAAATATGTAAAGAGGTAAGAGTCTATTGTGGTAAGATATTTTCTTTTGAATAGATTTATTTATTTATTCTATTACGTTTTAGCAGAGAGCAGCTCTTAGCAGCTCTTTCAGCTCAAATTGTTCTGCAATTTTAGATGACATTGCTCCTTTGAAAAATACTACTGTTTTCAATGCTATTTCCAATCCTTGGATGAATGATGACATTCGCAGTTTCAGACGGAAATGTCGAAGGATAGAGCATCTGAGGAAATCCACTAAGCTCCAGGTACACCACATATAAAGATCCATTAACCAAATTCAGCTCCATGGTTGAAGATGCTGGGGCCTCTTATTTTGCTGATTTTATTGTCTCTGACAATAAATAAATTTTTGCTATTATAAATAGGCTTGTTTTCTCTCATATATCTATTCCAGTTTTTTGAGTTAATAATTGCAATGGCTTTTTTTCATTTTCATTGTCATTGACAAAATCCTAGTGTTAGGGCAAGCATAACGCTCTCATCCCTCACTTTCCCAACTGTTTCTAAACAGTAGCCAATTTTAGTTCATTTTATGCCCATTTCCTTGAATGCACTAACTAAATTGGTGAGCAGCCTGAAGATTTTAAACAAGCTGTTGTTCAGCCTCTCCTTAAAAAGCCCAACTTAGACCCCTCTATTCCAAACTATTTTAGACCTATTTCAAAACTTTTATTTCAACAAATGTTGAAAAATTTGTATCAACTTAGCTGGTCCCTGTTTTAAACAGACATAATATTTTTTAATAAATGTCAATCTCGTTACCATTAGAAGCACTCTACTAAAACTGCTCTCCTTAGAGTATCAAATGACACCCTGATAGCTTCTGACAGTCGTATATTCTCAATCCTGGTCCTGCTGGATCATAGCGCAGCTTTTAAAACAATTGACCACAACACTTTATTAGAGAGGCTTTGCAGCAATGTAGGCATCTAAGGTAGTGCCCTTGACTGGTTCACTTGAATTGAATTAAATATCAATTGAATATCAATTCAATTCAGTTCAATTTAATTTAATTTTATATATATAGTACCATTTCACAACAAAGTAATCTCAATGAACTTTACAGAATAAAGTCAAGACTATAAAGATGCATAGAGAAAACCTAACAAATCCCCCTTGAACAAGCCCTATGTAACATTGGAGAGGAAAAACTCGCTTTAATGGAAGGAACCTCCACCAGAACCAGGCTCAGGGGGGGCAGCCATTTCTCTTGACTGGTTGGGGTAAGTGGAAAGTGAAGAGAGAAAAGAAAAATAGCAACTAGACAACAAACAAAACATCAGGCAGGTTGGTAGGACCAGTAGCTTCACACTGGAAAACACACAGCTCCAAAGCCAGGGACATATGCAGAAAGGGACATAGAGGGAGACAGAGAAGGAGAAGCACAACTAAGGGAGAGAAAGATACAAAGATAATATCATGCACGAGTGGCATATAAATGCGGGTGAGAGAAGAGGAGAGAGTGATGGGAAAACGAGAGGAGCTCAGTGCATCGGGGGGTGGGTACCCCAGTAGTCTAAGCCTGTAGCAGCATGACTATAACTAACTATAAACCTTATTAAAGAAGAAGGTTTTAAGCCTAGACTTAAAAGTAGAGAGAGTGTCTGCTTCCTGAATCTGAACTGGGAGCTGGTTCCACAGGGGAGGCACTTGATAGCTAAAGGCTCTGCGTCCCCTTCTACCTTTGGAAATTCTGGGAACCACAAGTAGGCCTGCATTCTGAGATCGAAGTGGTCTACTGTGATATGGTACTCTGATGTCTTTTATATAGGATGGAGCCTGAACATTAAGAGCTTTATAGATCTTAAATTCTATTCTAAATTTAATGGGAAGCCAGTGGAGAGAAGCTAGTGAAGGTGAAATATGATCTCTTGCTAATTCCAGTCAGCACTCTTGCTGCCGCATTTTGGATTAATTGCAGGTTCTTTACGAGTTACTTGGGGCATCCTAAAAGTAGGGAATTATAGTAGGCTAACCTAGACGTAACAAATGCATGGACTAGTTTTGGGCATCACTTTGAGAGAGGATGATCCAAATTTGGGGAATGTTCCGTATGTCAAAGAAGGCTGTTCTAGAGTTGTGCCCATAGAGGATTCATCATTAACATGAACAAATTGAAGTCTATCAGGTAGATAAGATTTAAACCAACCTAGTGCAGTTCCTTTAATGCCAATTTCATGTTACAGTCTCTGTAATACAATGTTGTGATCAATGGTATTGACTGGAGCACTAAGATCTAACACAACAAGTATAGAGACTAGCCCATTATCTGATGCCATGAGAAGATCGTTGGTGACTTTTACCAGTGCTGTTTCTGTACTATGATGAACTCTAAATCCTGACTGAAAGCCTTCATACAAATTATTCCTGTAAAGGTGGTCACATAATTGTTTTGCGATTACTTTTTCAATGATTTTAGAAATAAAGGGGAGATGAGATATTGGTCTGTAATTGGCGGTACATAGTTAGTGGTACATAGCCTGTTTCTAAAGATAGATTGACGATATCTAATACGACAATATCTATTAAGGGAAAAGCTTCCTTGAGTAGTTTAGTTGGAATAGGGTCTAGCAGACAGGTTGTTGGTTTACATGAGGTAATAATTTACGTTAGCTCAGCGAGATCTATGGGTAAAAAGCAGTCTAAGAGGGATAGGGGCCTTCTAGCAATGTTGTACATAAAGATCTATCTGAAATATTTGGGGGGGAAGATCTGGTGAATTGTTTCTCTAATAGCTATAATTTTATTCATAAAGAAAGTCATGATGTCATTGCTGCTTAGAGTTAAGGGAATACTAGGCTCAACAGAACCATGTGTCTTAGTCAGCCTGGCTACAGTGCTAAATGTTTTTCCAGGATAAATGATATTCTTCTAAATTTCTGGAACACCACTTCCTTTTTAACTTTCGTGCTGCCTGTTTTAAGTTGCGTGTTTGCTTACTATACCATGGAGATCGCCTCTTCTGGTTTACTGCCTTCTTTTTTAGAGGGGCTACACTGTCTATAAGGCGTCCTGCTGTATTGGATCTCTAAGCTCAAACGTACATCCCTGAGAAATCTTGGTGTTGTTTTTGATCAGGATATGAATCTGGATAATCATATCAATGCCTTGACCTATACATGTTTCTTTCACCTAAAAGCTATTGTACAGGCGCTGGTCACATCTCGTCTTGATTACTGCAACGCTTTGTTGATGGGGTTACCGATATCCACAATCAAACCCTTGCAGATGATCCAAAATGCGGCAGCTCGCCTAATTTTTTTCAAGATGGCGGCGCGGCAGTAGCTCGCAGCGGCCTCTCCGGATCCAACAAATGGTGTTTTTGCCGTATTTAGCCAGACCCTTTACAGTACATGGACACCACAGTCAGCTGTGTTCATGTTTACGACCGCCAGACATTGCTGCGGCACAGGGTTCATACATACAATAATCTGCACGAGGAAGTAATTGGTAACCTTCGCGACCTCGGCTTACTACGACCCCAGCGACAAATACCAGGCCCCCAGCCCTCGGTGTCACCTGACGCCGGTGGCCAGGTGAGGGGACGTCGGAAGCGCTGCTCGAGGAAGCGGAAGCGCGGCAAGCGGGCGGTTGTCCGTGCTAGGCTAAATGCTAACCCTAGCCGGCCGGCTCTACCGTCCATTCTCGTCTCCAACGTCTGCTCCCTGGACAATAAACTAGACTACATCCGACTCCAGCGGACCACGCGGCGAGAATTCAGAGACTGCTGCATCTTTGTTTTCACGGAGACGTGGCTCAGTGACAGAGTTCCGGAAGACGCCATCCAGCTAGACGGGCTAACCGCTGCTCTGTGCGGTAAGACTCGCGGTGGTGGCGTGTGTGTTTACATCAACACGGAATGGTGCAAGAACTCTGTGCTTGTCTCACGTTTCTGCTCATCGCTAGTGGAGTTTGTGACTGTTAGATGCAGACCGTTCTATTTACCACGGGAATTCACCACTGTTTTCATTGTCGGAGTGTACATTCCCCCCAGCGCTAATGCTAAGGAGGCACTGTGTGAACTCTACGGTGCTATTAGCGACCTGCAGAACGCCCACCCCGACGGACTGTTTATTATTGCCGGAGATTTCAACCATGCGAATCTCAGGACTGTGCTCCCTAAACTCCATCAGCATGTGGACTTTGCAACGAGAGGAGGGAACACGCTGGATCTTGTTTACACAAACATCCCCGGCGCGTATCGTGCGGAGCCCCGCCCCCATCTCGGCTACTCAGACCACATCTCGGTTATGCTAATTCCAGCATACAGACCGCTCGTCAGACGCTCTAAACCGGTTCTGAAACAGGTGAAAACCTGGCCAGCAGGAGCTACTTCTGCTCTTCAAGACTGTTTTGAGTGCACTGACTGGGAGATGTTTATGGAGGCCGCAACCAACGGCAATTCCATCAACTTGGAGGAATACACGTCAACAGTAACCAGCTACATCAGCAAGTGCGTTGACGATGTGACCATCTCCAAGACCATCACTACACGCTCCAACAGGAAGCTGTGGATAAATGCCAATGTGTGTGCGCTGCTGAAACAAAGAGACGCTGCCTTCAGAACAGGGGACAAGACGGCCTTGAGAACAGCAAGGGCCAAACTGTCCCGTGCCATTAGAGAGGCAAAGCGCGCACACTCAAAGAAAATCCACGACCACTTCGAAGACAGCGGAGACACCCGGCGCATGTGGCAGGGCATCCAGGCGATCACGAACTACAAGACAACTTCACCTGATTGTGACCGCGACGCCTCCCTCCCAGATGCGCTGAACCACTTCTACGCCCGGTTTGAGGCACAGAACAACGTGAAGGCGAGGAAGTCCACTCCACCTCCCAGTGACCAGGTGCTCTGTCTAACCACAGCTGAAGTGAGGAAAACTCTATGCAGAGTTAACTCACGGAAGTCTGCTGGACCAGACAACATTCCTGTCAGAGTGCTCAGGGAGTGCGCAGAACAGCTAGCGGATGTCTTCACAGACATCTTCAACATCTCCCTGAGCAGCAACGTTGTTCCTACGTGCCTCAAGGCAACGACCATCGTGCCTGTGCCTAAGAAGTCTACTGTCTCCTGCCTCAATGACTACCGTCCCGTCGCGCTCACACCCATCGTGATGAAGTGCTTCGAGAGGCTCGTCATGAGGCACATTAAGACCCAACTCCCAACCTCCCTGGACCCCATGCAGTTTGCGTATCGTCCAAATCGTTCCACGGACGATGCCATCTCCACGACCCTCCATCTGGCCCTCACCCACCTGGACAGTAAGGACTCATACGTACGAATGCTGTTCATTGACTTCAGCTCAGCATTCAACACAATCATCCCTCAGCACCTGACCGAGAAATTGAGCATACTGGGCCTGAACACCTCCCTCTGCAACTGGATTCTGGACTTCCTGACTTTGAGACCCCAGTCAGTCCGGATCGGGAACAACATCTCCAGCACCACCACACTGAGCACTGGAGCCCCTCAGGGCTGTGTGCTCAGCCCTCTGCTGTTCACTCTGCTGACGCACGACTGTGTAGCAATGCACAGCTCAAACCACATAGTCAAGTTTGCTGATGACACGACCGTGGTGGGTCTAATCAGCAAGAACGACGAGTCAGCCTACAGAGAGGAGGTGCAACGATTAACAGCCTGGTGTGGAGCAAACAACCTGTCTCTGAACGTTGACAAAACTAAAGAGATGGTTGTGGACTTCAGGAGAGCACAGGGTGACCATTCTCCATTGATCATCGATGGATCCTCAGTGGAGATAGTCAAGAGCACCAAATTCCTTGGTGTTCATCTGGCGGACAACCTCACCTGGTCAGTCAACACCAGCTCCATCACCAAGAAGGCCCAGCAGCGTCTCTACTTCCTGAGAAGGCTGAGGAAAGCCCATCTCCCTCCCCCCATCCTGACCATGTTCTACAGAGGGACCATTGAGAGCATCCTGAGCAGCTGCATCACTGCCTGGTTTGGGAACTGCACCGTCGCGGATCGCAAGACCCTACAGAGGATAGTGAGGACAGCTGAGAAGATCATCGGAGTCTCTCTGCCCTCTATCATGCACATTTACACCACACGCTGCATCCGCAAAGCCAACAGCATTGTGGACGACCCCACACACCCATCACACACACTCTTCACACTCCTGCCATCAGGAAAGAGGTTCCGAAGCATTCGGGCCACCACATCCAGACTATGCAACAGTTTTTTCCCACAAGCCATCAGGCTCCTCAACACACAGAACTGAAATAGAACTTAAACACACTGCAAACTGAACTCAGCACATTCTCATCACTCACTACTCATCTCATTCCACCACCACTTATTTATTATTTATTTACTTTTATCATTCTACATTTACTGCACTACACTGTTTACCTGCTGTTTTTTTTTTGCACATTCCAATGCAATTGCACTTTTTTTACATGCTGGACATTTAAATGCACTATACCGTTTACATGCTGCTCTTTTTTTTAACACCCCTAGCACACTTAACTGAACTGTACTGTACTGTAAAATAGTATACAGTAGGTTTACTGGTCGGCACTTTCTTGGGTCTTGTGTCCTGTCCTGTGTTACTTGTGTTGTCTGTCTACACTGTCCGTCTGTACTATTTTTTTGTCTGCACTGTTTGCACTTGGTTGCACTCGATGCACTTTATTATAGCTTGTGTTGTTTGTAGCACCTTGGTTCTTGGAGGAACGTTATCTCGTTTCTACTGTGTACTGTGTACCACTGTGTATAGTAGAAATGACAATAAAAGCCACTTGACTTGACTTGACTTGATTTTTAATCAGCCAAAAAAGACCCATGTCACACCACTTTTCAGATCTCTACACTGGCTTCCTGTTGCTGCTCGCATCAGGTTCAAAGGTCTGTCTCTTGCTTACAGGGTTGTTAACTCGACAGCTCCCGCTTACCTCAACTCACTCGTTCAAGTCTACAATCCTTCTCGCCTGCTGCGGTCTGCCAACGAACGACGTCTGGTGGTCCCAGCACCGCATAGAAGACACCAAGCAAAACTGTTCAGCGCAATGATCCCACGATGGTGGAACGAGCTACCAAACGCGGCACGCTCAGCTGATTCTCTCCCAATATTCAAAAAACTACTGAAAACTCTTCCGCATCTTCCTATGCACTTAAATCTTTAATATAAAAAAAAATACATAAATAAAAAAAAAAAACCTTTCTGCTCTCTTGCACTTGTATCTCGTGAACTGTGAACACTTTTCTGATAGGACTTTGCTTTGATGTTTTCTCCTTGACTTAGGTTTTTGCTTGCCTTGTACCTCACTTGTAAGTCGCTTTGGATAAAAGCGTCTGCTAAATGACTAAATGTAAATGTAAATGTAAATTGCCAAATTTAGACCCATTGTGTCACACTCTGAAATTGAAATGATTATTCATGCTTTAGTATCTTGATTAATTCTCTTTTCGCATGTTTTAGGAAAACATCAATAGAACGTCTCTAGCTGGTGCAGAATACTGCTGCCAGGCTGCTGATAAAACCACACAAGCATTGTCACAATACTCTCATTTTATCTTCCTTACATTGCCTCCCTGTTAGTTTTAGAAATAACTTTAAGGTTCTGGTTATTACATATAGAGCCCTTCACCGTCAGGCACCTGAGTACCTGTCTGACTTGCTTCATGTTCGTTGGAGAGCACTCAGGTCTCCTAACCAGATTCTGTTGGCTGTGCCTCGCACCAGGCATAAAAGTAAGGGTGGCTGGGCTTTTGCTACTGTGGCACCAAGATTGTGGAATGCTCTTCCACAAGAGTTAAGGACTGCTGCTTCAATGGATATTTTTAAAAAACTTCTCAAAACATACCTGTATAGACAGGCTTTTCCCAACTCTGACCATAAATTGAACAAGAATGCCTGAAGTGTAGATAATCGGTTACTTTGACTGATGTTGTACATTCGTCTTTGTCTGTTTTCAATATTTGATGTGTTCTATTTCCTATTATGTCCTATGGTTTTCTATTTTTATTGTTTTCATGTGAGGCACTTTGTGAGCTCTTTTCTGTAAAAGTATATACAAATAATTACCTATTTATTAACTTACCTATAAAAAAAGACATATAAACCAACCTTGTTACCACTTACCACTTTCACATTGGTATACCTTCTGCAATGCATGACCTCACTGTGTCAGTTTATGGTTACAAAGTAACCATCCCTGTACTAGTTGTACCAGGCCAAACTGTCCAGATGATCCTGGTCAGTACTGCAATTAAGTGGCTCAAAGAGAATGTCAATAACCACAAAATTCAATTTCCTTGGACCAGTGCTGGAACTGATGACGTACCGCAATTGATGTCTCTGCTCTCAGACTGAGAATGTAAATATGGAGCACTCCCATACAGACTTGGCACAACCAAGCCTAAGAGATGTGTGATTCTCCAGCCCATGTCTGAACATTCAATGTGGGCTAAACTACCAGCACCTGATATCTCCTTTGCTGTGAGAACTGTTGTCATTAAACCCACCAAGTCCAAGTCCAGAACTGCACAGATTATTGTGGGAAGGTGTCACCTTTTTATGATGAGATGTTTGGGTTCTGGTCAAGATAAATAAAACTGAAAAACTACTCACCCTAAAAAGAAACGCAAAGGTTGCTGATGTGTCATCCTGCCTTGATGTGCATGACTTGAACCTGAACCTGATTTCATCCAGTCAAGTACACAGTACACATAAAGTTAATCACAAACACTTAAGGCAGAATAGGAGATCTCACATATTCTGAGTGGTATGGGCCAGCAGAATTTAGACCTCTCTTCTGGTAGTTTCTCCTTGGAGTGAAAGAACAAGCTCTTACAAATCATCCAACAATTTGAGTCAGTTTTTTCAAGGCACAAAATAGACTCTGGTGAGGTGAAAGACTTTATTCACAGAATTCAGAGCCATTCAGACTCCCATACAGGCAGGTCCCACCATGACACATGCTTACCTCCACATCTGCAATGATTTAAGTTGGTCAAATGCAAGAACGGTGAAAAATACACATCTGTTATCAAATCAGAATGCCCTCACAGCATATTTTGGCAATGCGTTCTCTCACCTGAAAAGTGCAGGCTCCTTCGCAGATCTGTGAAGTTTCTAGTACACATCATGTGTGAGGATGGTGTTAAGACAGATCCTAGTAAAGTGCAAACTATAAATGACATGCAGGACGCTGACTTGATGGAATTCGACTGGAAGATTCCATGTGTTAAAAAAAAAATCAGATCCTTCTTGGGAATGGTTTCTGTGGACCCATTCCATTTCTGGTTAGCCATATGCTAAAAGGGCAATATTTCACTGTCTTGACAGATAATAATTCATTGACATACATTTTGAAAAAGACCAGGTTGGATGCATGTGAACAGAGATGGGTTTCCAAACTGGCAGTTTTTAGCTTTGACCTAAACTGACTCAAAAAATGTAGTTGCAGATGCGCTGAGTAGAGAACCGTTTGTCAATTCATCCATTGGATACTGTGCTTTATGTCAAGCATCACAGTAGGCCCACAAAATGTGAGTGAACTAATGAGTCTTGCGGTGTGATGAAACTCTTAAAACATTGGCCCAAGGTTACTATCAAAGATGGTATGCTATACAAGCTTAAAAGAGACAAACAAATGAACATGACAATTAAACAGGTTCCTGTTCCAGACTCTCTAAAGAAGCAACTCCTCCAAGGCATAAATGACTCAGCTGGTCATTAGGGACAAGCATGCTCTCTTTCCCTAGCCAGGTAGATTTTCTTTTAGGTTGAGGGGGAGACATTATCAACCATGTGAGGAATTGTTTCCGTTGTGTAGTTGGAAAGACTCCAGAGCCCAGTTATCGTGTTCCCCTTGAAAGCATAAGCACCTCTGAACCTATGGAGCTGATCTGCATTGATTTTTTGACTGCTGAACAAAGTAAGAAAGAACAAAGAAAAGGTGCATTGATGTTTTGATTGTCACAGACCACATTTCTAAGACTGGCTCATGCATTCTCTTGGAAGTGGTCAGCAAAGGAGGTTGCCCGTTGCCTCTGGAATTACTTATTCTCCATCTGTGGATTCCCTAAACATATCCATTCATATGTCTGGGTAGAGTTGAAGATGCTGTGATTTTAATTTAGAGTTACAATGACGTCCACCCTGAGCCTGGTTCTGCTGGAGGTTTCTTCCGTTAAAGGGAGTTTTTCCTCTCCACTGTTGCCTATGGCTTGCTCCAGGGGGGAATTGTTGGGTTCTCTTTATATATCTTTATAATCTTGACTTTATTCTGTAAAGTGCCCTGAGATGACTTTGTTGTGAATTGGCGCTATATAAATAAAGTTGAATTGAATTGAATTGAATAAGATTAGAAATGAGTATAATAGACAGACAGTACAGTTTTGAGACAAAGAACAATTACATTTAGTCATTTAGCAGACGCCTTTATCCAAAGTGACTTACAGTGAGAAAAGTGAGACTTGATAGTTTGGACATATGCAGAGGAGGGAGGGTTGTATCAGATAGGAGAAGGAGGAGGCTCACAGACAATTTGAAAGGACATGCAGAGAGTTGGCATGACAGAGGACAGAATGAGATGGTACAGATGATCCACTGTGTTGACCTCTTAAGAGCAACCATAAAAAAAGGAAAACCTGGATCTGATGCGCTTTTAATTTGTCTTTAGTGTCAATTTCCCTGTAGACAATCTCTGACAGAAAGTGATCCCAATTCATTCACTGCAGGTCCTTAACATTATAGACCTCGACCATCATCTTCACTATTTGAATCAAATATAAATCAAAGCACACTGTGTATATTTAATATTGACGTGAAACTATAGCATTTACTGTTTGTCCACTTATTTTACATCACCAAGGCTAAAGTATACAATTACGAATCTGTAAGTAACAATAAAACTGATCATGAACATATAGAACATTTCAGACATTTGGAGGATAATTATTTAAAACAAAATGTAATATTTATCAAAACCTAGAAGAATAGTAAATATTTGTATTAAGAACAAAAACTATTATCCCTGTCTTCAGGCAGCTGCTGGTTCCACTGATTCCACATCAGTCTCCGAACTCTGCCTTTGCCACCTGGACTTTCTGTTAGTGTGTGTTTGTTTGTGTCTACTACAGTCTATTAAAAAGAACAACAGTCACAAAACATACTGTTGAGATATTTTCATAAATTTTATATTTAAAAACAAAGCCCCAAACTTTTCAAAAAAAGAAAAACAAATTCTTTGTTTTCTCTTTATTTTATCATCACACAAACATTAAACTGTGCAAATGAATCTGATTTATTCCGTCAACCGCAGAAACTCTCAGGAAACACAGGAACTCCTGCAGCTCTACTAAACGCTGTTGGCCTTTATTCTGGACTCTAGTACTCTGTAATCACCATAATTCTGCATCAGGTCTGCTTACTTTAAACTAATTTCTGAATTTATGCCATAATTCTAATTCAGATCAGGTCCAGAGGTTAGAAGCTTGTAATAAAAGATCCATGTCTGGTATCACCTGGTTCTGGTCCTGGATTGTGAACTTGCCGACTAACTGACTCAGATGTCAGTGAAAGAATGAGTTTTCACTAATTATCAATTTTAAACAAACGTAATCAGTGTTGTGATAAATTGGTAAGTTAACAATCATTAAATAAAATTGAACTCATATGAGCAATGACCAGGCTAGAAACAAACTGGAAAATCTAACATTAGATATGTTGACTGTGTTCAACCTTCGCCTTCAATTATTGTTCTCCCTCTGGTCTGTAATGATCTGATGTGTTTTTTGGAGCTCCTGTGTGGCAGACCTGGGTTTCCAACCATGCCTTGGTAAACGGGTAATAAACAGCAACTAAAGCTTGATGCATGGCATCAATAACAAGCAGCAACAACGTCCTGGCTGCGATGGCCAAGTTGGCTCTCAGTGATGTCACCATGTGATGTCATGGCAACACTGATCCACATTCACACTCGCGCACACACACACACACAGTTTTGTAGCCCATCACAGAAGGAACCACATTGCAGTCACTGATTGACATTTTTTCTTCTGTGGTGCTGTTAGCACAAACTTTCCCATCAAACTTTGCTCCACAGGGCATGGACAGGTGAGCCGATCTCAGACCAGCAAGGTCAAAGGTGACACGATGTCATGGGTCAGGGAGGTCAGAGGTATCCACCGTAACCTGCAGATAAATCAATCAAAATGTCTAATGTATTAATCAACTATTCTTCAGACCTCTTAAACTAGACCAACCAATCTGCAACTACTTTTAGACCTCTACGTCTAGTAATCAGCCTTGTACAACTAGCTCCCAGACCTCTGTAACTATTCCCCACCTTGATGAAGATGGTGTCTTCTTTGATGTAATTGCCCGTCTCCAAGACACTCTGAGACACAAACAAGGGACAACCAGAGGCGATGTTCATCTCTGCTGAAGGACGTTTGAAGCTACTGCTGTTGGGATCAGGTTTAAAGGCGTCACCCAGGTGTTTCCTGGATGGACCCTGGTCCATCAGCATGAGGGTCACCTGACATAAAGATAATCACAAAAAACAGGCAGACATGCAGTCAGATAGAGTCTTTTGACAGTTAACCATTTCCTTCTTGTTTGCAAACAAATTTTGAGAATGTTAACAAAATGTTTGTAACCTAAAATTTGGGTTCCTTTGGGAACAAAAGCCAAACAGTTGAAAACTGTGACAGCATCAGAATTAAAAAAAAAAAAACTCTAGACCAAAAAAGTAAAATCACGCACACTCCAATCCAGAAGGAGACAATAACCCCCCCCAAAGCACCTGTGTGTGTTTCTCTCTCTCTCTCTCTCTCTCTCTCTCTCTCTCTCTCTCTCTCTATATATATATATATATATATATATATATGGCTAATTCTCGTGCATTTACAGATATGTGAATTAATGTACATGTCCATGTCAAATAAACTGATCAAATAAAATACAAATAAATATAACACGCCATCTACCATTGTAGTTCTGCATTATGTCCAGTGAGACACAACAGACCTGCATTAGAAATAAGTTGGTTCATTTCAGGGTGTTTACCAACATGAAAGGAACCAGTTCAGTCAAAAAGACCTAAAAGGACAGGTCTGTTGCAACAAGAAGATTCAGCAACACAGAATCCTTCAGTTCCAGTGATTAATCAGTCAGTGAAAAAGTCACCCAGTAATAGTAAACCACTCAGTGTACCTTCTGTTTAAAGGGCCAGGGCAGCAGGGCATCGTACTCGCCCTTCATCACCACAAAGAAGAGCGACAGGTGTGTCCCCTTGCCCATGCCGTCTCCGTTCAGGTAAACTCTGGCGCACATCTTATATCCAAAGTATCCGGTGTAAAACGGCTGTGAATACAGTGACAGTGTCTTTCCCGCCACTGCTTCCTGTTTCCGTCTCTTGTAGTCACGGATTTTCCAGATCAAAGTCCCATTGTAGCTTGCTGTCTCCAGCACTTGAAAACGCAGGTCCATGTCAGCTAGTCGTATCTCATGGACACTCAGCATGTCGTCGTGTCGACTCAACTGAGTCTCCAGGGATGCTACAGAGAGGTGGACATTTATTATTGATCCAGTGTGCATGTCCCCAGACCCCAGCAACCAGTCCCTTTACCTCCCCTACATTTCTGCAGCTAGTTCCTAGACCAATGTATGTGTTCTAACCCAGTGTGTGTGTTGTGGATCCAGTTCCGCTGCGTCCCCCTTGTTCCAGAGCATTCAGCCTCGTCCGTACACTCTCCAGCGTTCCTCTCAGGCTCTCCACCTCGTCTCTGAGCACCCGGAGAGAACGAAGCTCCAGCTCCACCTCCAACAGTTTCTCTGAGTGAGAGCTCATTAGTTTCTACAGAAAGACAGACATGAGTAGGCCCAAGTTTAAACAAGGAACCACTGAGTCTAGCACTGTGTGTCTTTAGGTTCAATGATGTCATTAATTTGAAACATCACACCTTAATTTTTTATTGCCACCACCCACATTTAAATATAAGACTTGCTGTGCACTACATATAGTGTAGAAATGGCTACTGCACAGAAACAAAACTTTACTTGTCTTCCATAGTACATGAAAGGCATACCACAAATGAACAGCCTTGCCTTGGTTGAATGAGGTACAAGTACCTGCATTGCAGCCAGTTTCTGCTCCATCTGTCGGTTCTTCTCTCTAAGTTCGTCATTCTGGTTCTCCAGTTCTGACAGACGACTGCTAAGAGCAGGAAGCACTTTGTACCTCTCCAACAGTTCAGCTTTTACATCCTCTACCTAAAGATCATCAGGTAAAAAATTAACTACGTAGCTTTAATGTGTTGCCATGCCTACCTCAGTCTGTTTTCTATGGTTACCTTGTTCTCTAATGAGGAGTTCCTAGTGGCCATCATTCTCAGGTGTTCAGCTGCGAAGGTGGACTCATGCTGCCTCATGTCCTGGTTTAAACCCTGAAACCCAAACCACCCCAATATTTACATTATGTACTATAACCATTAAATACACACAGTACTCACACAGAGGGAAACAGGTGAGGAGGAGTTACCTTAAAGGTGCAGCCATAACGGTGGAACTGGCAGCTCACCTGAGCTTTGGGACAGTCGTGTTGGTGACTGGACAACTAAAACACAAGAAACCCCTATCAGCACCAATAATCAAGACTGGAGGGAGAAAAACCAACCTGAACTAAATAAACTGGGTCAGTACCTCACTTCGGGGCAGAGAGGAGAAGGAGCAGTGGTTCGGACATGACACAGGGAACGTTGGACACACTGTCTCTTTGTGTTTCTGAAAATAGACCAGCGGTTTATTGGTCAGGAGATCAGCAACTAGTCCCAGACCTCAGCAACTAGTCCTCATATCTTTGCAACTAGACCCCTCACCTCTGCATATAGTCCTCAGACGTCTGCAACTAGTCCCCCCACCTCTGCAATTAGTCCCCAAACATCTGCAACTCGGTCCCCAACCTCTGAAACAACTCCCCGTATTTCTGCAACTAGACCCCAGAACTCAGCAATTAGTCCCCAGACATTTGCAACAAGTTTCTAGAACTTGCAACTAGTCTAGTGGAACTGTTGTGACCTGTAGGTTGGTCAGGAGTCATGTCAGCGGTGATGTCATATGTTACCTGCAGGTCAGTCAGGGGCATCTTTGTCATGCAGAACTCGCAGGTGGTTTCTCTGTGTTTACATTTCCAGCTCAGGTGGTCTGGAATCTCTTTCCTCATCATTCGCTCTTTGCATTTACCCAAAGGGCACGGAACCTCAAAGAACGGACACACATTCAGGTGATCCTGCAGATGGACAGGTGAGAGTCAAACAAACAGACCTTGGTATCATAATTTCTAGACATCGTCATGGACCCTAATCAATATTTCAGGATGATGGCTGAGTGGTTTGTGAAGCAATGTGGGCTTTAAATAGGACACCCTGCATCAGTGAGTAGGTTTCTGTGTTGCCACAGTAACAGTGTATAAAAGTGTTTCTCACAGGTATCTGATGCAGACTTATCTGCTCCTGACAGCCATTAGCCTCACTGCGACAATAAACCTTCAGAGCCATGATCTCCCGATGGCAACACACGTCTCTGAAGATCTGAAACAAACCAAAGGAAGTTCAATAACTAATAAAAAAAAAAAATCAACCAATAATGTGCAATAATTATCCTCTGTTCCATGATGTCACTTCCTTCCTACCTTGTCTTTAAACAGAGGCTCCATGTCAGCTGGACAGACAGGGTTTGGACGACTGCAGGAGGACAAAGGACAATAAGTTCATGAGTTACACACACACACACACACTCACACACAGAGAAACAAAATATCCTCAGAATTATTATAAAGTAGGTAGGGTTTTTCATGTCCACAGTGCTGTGAGTGTTACCATGAGTGTTAATATGTAGAATGTATTATTTAGAATGTAGTATTTTATTGTTTCTATTATTTTATGATAGTTTTTATCTTTCTAAAATTTCATGCATTTATGCTTCCTCTAATTGCTTGCTCAGGATATTCTGTTTATCTGTTGTAAAGCACTTTGGTGCTTGCAATTCCTGGTTGTTTTTAAAGCACTATATAAGTAGATTTATATAGAAATAAGATTTAATTGTTACAGGAGTTATTGTATTATTATCGAATATAACTTTAAATTTTAAAACAACAGCTTTTCTAGTGATATTTTCCTTTACATTGAACACTTGGCCCTAGTTAATGGTGAACAGTATCTAGTTTTAATAATGTAAGTTTGAATGAGATTTATTATCAAATAGCAGTACAACAAAGCAGTAAAATTTAGGTTCAGTTTTGTTTTGAGTTCACGTGTACTCATGTTCATGATCGTCCAGACCACGGTGACATTTGGCTTATGGATGACAAACTTTTGCAGTCAATTACTGCCTGAAGCCTGGAACCAATGGATATCATCAAATGCAGAGCAGCTGCTGCTGGTTTGTGGGTCTCAGTCTTGTCTTCGGTGAGTAAAAAGCTGCTATGTTGGGTTGACATCAGGTGACTGATTTAGACAGTATTGAATATATCATTTAATTTACTTTACAAAGTCTTTGGTAGCTTCAAATGTATGTTTACTCTAGGTCATTATTTTTCTGGAATTTTTCTTTATCCTGCTACTTTTATCAGCAATCAGGTCATCAATAAACACCATAACACTGCCTCCACCCCATTTGACAGATGCTTCTGATGCTGAGCTGTTCTTTTCCTTCTCCATATCTTTCTCTTCCCATCATTCTGGTACAAATCAATCTTGATTTCATTAGTCCAAAGAATCTTATTCCAGAATAAGACCGGCTTGCATAGGTGTTTCCTTACAAAATCTAGTCCGGCCTTTCTGTTCTTGAGTGTTACCAGTTGTTTGCACCCTGCTGTGAAGCCTCTGCATTTTATTCACAAAGCCGTCTCTTGACTGCAGATTTTGACAGTCTATGAGTCAAGACAAACCTTCCTCTTGATGAGGAAGGTTTGTCTTGACTTCATGGACAGAACAGCATTTTGCTGTTGCTGAGCTGCCAAGTTAATTTCTTCTTTTTAAGAATGTTTCAAACTGTTGTTTTGGCCATTTACAATGTTTTTTCAACCTGATGATGGCCTACTTCACTTACTTAGACACCTCTTTGGACCCTATGTCCAGAGTTACAGTCGACATCTACCAAATTCAAATGTTACTCTCATGTTTTAGTTCAATTAACAGTTTCGATTGCGATCTTTCCTATAATATGTCAGTGTTTTTAATTAAGTGCATCTTTTCCACTGTATATGTTTACCAGCATGTCGGTTAGAAGTCCCGTGTAGCACGGCAACTCAGGGGTAAAGTTCCAAAAACTAGCTAGAATCTGTAGAGCAAACTGAGTAGAGAAGCTTAGTTTTAGCAAAAAAAAATGTTTGAGTTGAAAAGTGATTACGATCCATTTTGTGAATAATAACAATGAACCATGTGAAATTTCAGCAGCAGCGATCTGTTTAGGGGAATCACTGACATTATGTTCAGTGTTTATTAAGTAACATAATATGACTTAGTGACATGACTTGGTGTCATATGCAGGTGTTTTTATTCTGCAGCAGAAGCAGTTTCAGTTCAGCTCAGTCCAATGGACCCGGGACTGAGCTATCTTAAGTCTCTTTCACATATTCACTTGAATCCTGAAATTCTCATGATTTTTTCCAAAGGGGGTGTCTGTGAGAATGTAAATATTTAATGCTCCTGAGATTATCTGGGCTTTATCCTGCGAGGTCTCAAAGTCCAGATAATGTGCATGATTCTATGCGTGCAGCACATTGTCCTATCCCAAATAGTGAGGAGAATATAAAGTGAGCAAATGAGTGTGTTTTAATCAGCCAACTGTCATAGCATCTTTCTCCCATGAGACACGTCTGACTTTTATGCACTGTGTGAAACGCAACTCCAGGCAATGTCCGAGGCTGATCTCTTTGGCACTGTCTGGAGTTCATATGTGAAACAGGCTTGACTGATGTGATGGCTGCCCGTAGGCAGAGATGGCAAAGACTGGTTCAGGGTGGGTGTCTGAACCAGATCCAGCAAGAAGCGAGATTCAGAAATGAGGGAGCAGCAGTAGTATTCAGAATCAGCTGCAGTTCTACTTGATTGTCTGTACCAGTGAGTCTCACCTGAGGATACTGTTGATGCAGCTCTGACAGAAGCGGTGTCCACACTCTGTTTGCCGCGGCTGGCACAGGACCAGACCACATTCCTCACACCGATATTTGTTCTCTGGAGGCTCTACAAAGTGATCCCGGAACCCTCCGTGGATAGGCAGGAAACCTGCAGGGACACCTGAGGCAGACACAAACCTGAGGTTAGTCACACAGTCAGTGACTGAACTTGACAATTCTTTCACTGTTTACTCTGATACTGGCCTCCATTGTTGAGATTACCTTGGGAGGTTGAGGGGTCACTTGGAGGCCAGGGATTGGCTGGGCGCTGAGGGGGCTGGGCAATTGGAGGGGCAACAGATAGGGGTGCCACCTGCTGGAGGGGAATCTGCACCTCCCTGCCGTCAGCACTCCTCCCCGCTGACATGACCTGAGGAAGAGGAGGAGAATTAATCTGTTAGAGGCATTTGACCAACTAACGAATTATTTAATGAACTTGAATTAACTAATGAGCTGGTGGATAATTTTTTAGAGGAAATAATTTTTTTGTGGCAGTTTTAACGTTTTCTTTTTTACTCTATGGGCATTATGCAACACAAATCCTATGTACGTGTGCATTTGTTTTGGTGCTGTAC
Organism: Channa argus; assembly: GCF_033026475.1. NCBI lineage: Eukaryota > Metazoa > Chordata > Actinopteri > Anabantiformes > Channidae > Channa > Channa argus. Next base: position 23,019,959 of record NC_090212.1, on the reverse strand, counting down.
GAATATAACTTTGAACCTTTCTGAACCTCGTTTTGACCCTATTCTGCAAATGGTCTTTTTGTTAAACCACAAAAAGTAAATGATCCAATAAATGTTTTAAATGAAAACAACTCCTTATATGTAGGGGAAAAAGTTCACTTTGTGAACACTGAAAGTGTACTAAAAGGAGTTCAAATGGTCAGTTGCTTCTTTCTTAGCACTTTCAATAATGCTTCAGTGCTTTAACATCAGCAAATCCAGTTGAAAGCACAATGCTGAAAGTAGCTGAGACATTAGAAAAAGGCTTGGTTTTCAAGAACATTTGCATTTTTATTTGTTAGTTTTAAGGTAGATTTATCTTTCTGTGTTAAATCTACATGCTGTTGTGAGCATTTACACTCATCCTCCTATGTTTCTGTGTAACTGCTCTGCAATAACATGGCCAAAGTACTTGTGGTGGGGTTTCAATGCTACTGTGTTGAGTTATCTTTGTCACTCTGGTGAGTTTTTTGGGTGTACCACAAGCAATGGTGACTTAAACTGAGTAAATCACGTTCAATTTAGAGCAACAGATGTTGAATAGCAATTACCTATAATTAAAATACTGCAACACACCAAAACATGCAGTTACAATTCTGGAGAGGATACAGATTCAATGCAAAAGCATTAGCTGAAGGACTGAAAATAGACGAAGTTAAGGGATATATTCAACACACTTTCAATACTACTTACAGTTTAACTCTTTTCAGTACTGTAAGAGCACATATTACTTATAAAAAGATGGGAAAAAAACTAAGTTTGATAAGAAAGTTTGATATAAGAGTTGGATTCATGAATATTACAAAAGGTCATATAAAGTACTTAAAATTTGATTTAAAAAAAACTTTCACACTTCATTCTCTCTCATTTTATATATTAAAGTATGTTGTTAAAACTTTTAATATCGATGAGCTTCTCTTGATAAAATAAAAGTTAAATACAAATTAAAACAACAACAATGTTGAAGCTGTTTGATGGGTTTGATTCTCATTTAAATAAATTTAGAATAGAAAAACTAATTTAAAAGACATTTAAAGACCAAAGGAGCAGAATCTGTTCTAAAAAGAGGGACATTTATAAGTAATATGAAAATTAAAATTGACAAAGAGACTGACGTGTAAATATTATTACACTGAGATGTGACCATTGACTTTCACCAAGACCACACAATCAGCTGTTTTACAGAAACACATCACTTCCTGTCAGGACTCAGCTGTTGGGAAGTTTGGGGCTTTTCCACTGTAACAGGCACATAAAAGTATTTCAAAATAAAAGCCCTAAATGCTTCACTGAACATCCACAGCATGTTCAAAGGTTTTTTCCAGGTGTTCAACAGGGCCGAGCTCGACATGCTTCAGTTCTGTTGTCAAATAAACAATAAGTCATCTACTGTCATCTATAAATACTGCACCTTAACTGTCAGTGTAATTGAACACTGTTTGGAACCAGTGATATTTGCCAGAGCAGCAGGAACACCTTTATTCTGGTCGGTCTGGTCATTCAGGACAGACTCTGTGTGTGTGTGTGTGTGTGTGTGTGTGTGTGTGTGTGTGTGTGTGTGTGTGTGTGTGTGTGTGTGTGTGTGTGTGTGTGTGTGTGGAGGGGTGGGGGGGTACTAAATGAAACAGAAAGTGGACTCTCGGCTGCAGATGGGGTTTTCCTCATGCGCAGCAGCTGACCCTGTTTTATAAACTCTGGAAAGTTTCTGATACAAACTGTTGGGTCAAACCCGAACAGGCAAACAAATAAGCAAACAGAGTCCAGGTGTCAGATACCGGAAAGAACAGGTGAAGTTAGGAAACTCAAACAGGTACTGGGAGAGAGTCAGGACCATGAGGATCTGTCCTGGGCAAAGTGACAAGGAACAGCGGAAAAGGCCAGAAGTCAGATGTGCAGGTAGGTGGGGCAGGACATCAAAACAAACATGAGCGTTGGATACATTTAACATCACATCATCACAGTAACATCCTACAACAGTATTTTTACTCAAAGACATTTCAAGAATAAAACGTGATCATTGAGAAAACATCAAGAGAGCTGGAAATAAGGTGAGGATGCTACAAAAATCTCTTATCAAAGACAGTGTAAAGTGTCTGTCGTCACACATGCCTTCAAACAGAGAAATGATTTATACAGTATAAAAAAAAAGTTGTCAGTAAATTAAATCAATGTACAAATGAACAGGGAGTTCTCAATGCAGAAACACCAGGAGCTGGTGTTGCTCTGCTTCATATCATTGTTCTGTCAGCTATAGACACAAGCAGAGGTAGGCAGAGCAGATTTTACAGTGAGAAAACATTTGGAGCTCTGGTCATATAAGCGCTCAGTAAATTTGTAGTCCCAGTGGTGTATACCGGTGTGTACCAGCCCTATCTGAACACTGATTCACAGCATTATTCAGAGGTTTGTCACAGAATCAGGAGGATTCAGTTCGGTGATCATAAATCAGACCCACAACTCAATAGTTAATCAATAGTTGCAGCAGAAGAAAAAGTTCAGTAACATTTGGTCACGTGTTCAATACAATCAGTCAAACAGAGTAAAGAACTCCTGCACAGACTCACTGGCAGAGCTCTGACTTGACAAAGCTTGATCTCAGACTCAAACTGTGACATGCAACATCTGAAAATGACTAAAGGACAAACCCATGATTTTCTCCACTTTCATCCCACATTTAATAAATACTGATTCTGCAGTCAGACACTGAGCAAATAGGGTTCTAGTTTTGGTCTCTTTCTTTAGCAGAAAAAATTTAAACGTCTTTTAAAAGGACAGTAATGATTTAATTCAATCACCATCAATCTAGACCTGCATCAGTAATTTAGCTTATTGCTGGTCAAAGAACTATAAGCCAAATGTCAGCCTAATTTTCTTTAAAAACAGAGAAAAACTCCTCACTCAGTTCTTCATGTATTGATTTACTTATTTTGTGAAAAAGACTGGGCAGATCTATAACCTGAATCAGCAACTGCAGTTTCATTCTCAGTTTGAGTTTCTGCAGAGATACTGAGAAAATCACTCACACATTTCAGCCAACGATCCCTGCACACCAGTTAGACTGATCCACAGGAGCCATCAGCCAATCACACAACTAATCATTAAACCTTATCAGAAATTACATTTCATGTGTTTCTATCAAAATAAAACGTTGCTTTCAATCTAATAAATTTGCAGAATGCATCAATAATTATTACTAATTATTAATTATTATAATAATTACCGATACTAAACTGTATTTCTGAATTCTCAAAGAGCTTAACGAGATCAGACATGGTTCATAACACACCAGCTCAGACAGAAAAGCTTCCTCAGGCAAAATGACAAATTATCAATTTTTAAAGATGGTTGTTGACAAATTTTCTCTCCATCAACTCACTGATTGATCAGCTGATGGTCAATAAACATCTGAACTGTTCTGTATCATCCTCACTGATTGTCAGGTCAAGTTTAGCAATTAGTGATAATTCCATTATACATTTATTGTTTTGCCAAAATAAAAAAGACATGAGAAAACCATTAGCCCAAAAATGTTTTGTTTAGAAGAAAAAACACATTATTCATCTAATTGATCAGTAATCAATCTATTAATCTATACAACTCCTCATCACTGTCTGTCAGATAAAATCTGGTCTCGCCCTCGTCGACATATATAGCTTAGAGTGAAGTAAAAAACCTGCTGCTGGACTCTGGACTAGAGGTAGTCCCTCTGATCCATGTTTGTGCTCTTTATAAGAAATTATTTCTGATGGAAATGCTGGAAAAACTTTTCATTTTTCAGGACTTCTGCTATTACAACATCCCAGTTCAGTACAGGACTGATTTAAGGTGGAAGGCTGTTGTTTGATGTCAAGTCTTAAATTGGATCAGTACCACCTTAACTGCCCCCACCAGTAGGAATTAGGTTTTACTGGGACTTCAGAGGGGCTGTAGGGGAGGTACCAGATTTAAAATGTTTTGAAAAATTGTGTCTCTGTCACTACACTGGATGTAGAACAATGAAATAAGATTATTTTCATCCTTGATTTTACGTCTTCCAATTAATTTTTCAGTGAAGTGATTTATAGTTTATTTTTTAATCTTCAGTTAATGTAGGTTAATAAAAAGAATCAAGAAACAAATCACTTTAGGTTGAAACAGTAATCAAAATTATTATTTAAACCTAGTTTTTACTGTTTATTGATTTATTCGATATAACATCCGTAGAAATGAGAAAATTGCAACAATATTGATTCTGACTAAAAACATCGATAACATTAAGATGATTTTAAGAGATTAGTAACAGAAGAAAACGGTAATATCGTGGTTAAATTATCACAGACGATTTCGGTTTTAATTTGTATTTGGTTTGGTCCGAGTTTGATTGGTCGGGTCTGACTAGTTTCTTATTCTACGGTAATTTAACTGAACTAATTATTTTACCGTTAAATAACCAGTATTTTGCCGTGGTTCTGTCTGTCTAAGTCTCTCAGGTCGTTTTCTACTCGGAATCGATCTCCGGTGTAAACACTAATGCTAATGGACTGTTAGCATCGTTAGCTTCGACCTGGATTCTCGGGGACAAACCTGGTGCTAACACCGGCTAAACAACGGCTAACACCGGCTGCCACTGAGCTTCTGTCGAGGTTCTGCTGAGGTTATAACAAGTTCTACTAGGTCTCTTTCCTTTATGGGACTCACATGAATCTCCTCGGCAGGCCACAGCTCGGCTCAGCAGCTCGTCGGCTTGGCGGACTCTCTCCGGGATTCAAACCGTCAACCTGCTGCTGCCGCTACCTCCGAGCCTCCGGGATTCAGGCGGACTCCTCATGGTCCGAGTTTGGGTTCAAGGTTCTCCGCGTTATCCGTGGCCCGTGTCTGTGTAAGGGAGATAAGTCACTGGGATCCAGTTCAGAGATCCAGCGGGGAGAACGGGCTGATCACACTGGAAACCCCCTCCGCAGCTTCCGCCCAGGAAATCCCCCAGCTGCCCGGAGACAGAGCCAGTCCGCCGGGGGGCGCTGTTTTCTACAGACCGCTGCGAGGAATCGAATCTCCCGGCCTTTCTCTCACCGAAAACGGTATATGAAGTTTATTTTACTGATTCTTTTCTCTCTGATTGGTGTGTGCAGACTGTGTGTGTTATTTTCAGTTCAGTAAATATTTATTTGTTAAATAATCATCCACCGATGAGAAAAGGCTTTAAGGTGGACAGAAATAACTGGACATTGTGAAAAAAGCTCTAAAAACAAAAGCGGATCCGGAAAGAAAATTAAGATGCGTGATAATAGCTCACATTTGTTTTTGTTTTTTGTGTTCTGCTATAAAAATGTAACGTTTTCATTGTTCATATGAACAGCTACAGGCGGATCACACTTAACCCATTCCCTCTGAAAGGAGGACTAATGCTGTGATCGAACAATACTCCATTCGAAGAATAAGTCCTGCCTTTAAAATCTTACGTTTTACGTAAGGTTTTTCATAAGTGAAAAAGAAATGAGAATAACAGTAATTTAATTGATGAACTTTGGTTTTATTGTCGCTTGTCTAAAACATCTTAAAGTAGGGAGGGGGAAAAAAATCAGGATGAAATCAGGACAGTGCACCCCTACCTGAGTGACATCATCTTACATGGCGGCATCAGTTGAAACCCCCCATCCCCAAACACAACAAGAGAAAACCTGGCAAAATCAAATTAAAGCAGATTAAAGATAGAAAATATAAACATTGGTTTGGCAGGTGAGGCCTGATTCCTGATTGGTCCATAGATGTGAGGACCACAATGAGAGGTGCAGTTCATGATCCAAACCTCAAACCTGATCCAAAAAAACTCAAATATAAAGGAAAAAAAATAAAATGATGTAAAATCAGAGCGGCAGGACCAGAAACCAGGGGTGACGTGGTTAAATCGTCAAGGGGCAGCCTTAAAGAGTTTCAGGAGGCCAAAGACTTCAGGGGGTCCACCACAGAGGACAAGTCCTACAGGACAAAGTGGAAACAGTAGTGATTTAGTTGAGTCTCATGTGAGAAAACTAATATTAATAATTAATACTGGCAATAATACTAATAATTTCTCTAAGCACAAAGCTCAAAACCAGTTTTCAAAAAAGTTGGGACACTGTAAAACCTAAACAAAAACAATGCAGAGATTTGCAAATCATTTAATAACTATTTTTTAAATTGTACATTACAATAAACTTTAGAAGTAAAGATGAGCATCATCATCAAAAAGTGTGTTATGTTTGACACCCTGAGAATAATGTGTCTCAACATAAAACTATAAAAGACTTTGGGGATTTCATCTTCTACAGTACAGAATATCATTAAAACATTTAGAGATTACAGATAAATAAAAAACAGCAGAGAATGACATGACTCTGATGGAAACACTGCAGGGTTAGAGTTAGTCCAACCCCCACTGTGGGGGAAGTAATGAACACAGCAGGGGTGATTTAAACATCTGCAAAAGGCTCAATTAACGCTGAATGGTGTCTACAGGTTTTAGAGTAACAGACAATGTCTTTGCAGTGAATGTCTTGTTTATTTCAGCAACACAACGACTTAACAAATCAAAATTTTCTGCAGGTATTGGAAACTGCATGGGTCATAAGTAAAGGAATCCAGGTAATAAACTGATCTCTCTGCAGTCCAAATCTCTCCCACCCTGTCAAAAACCTGGGAACATTATGAGATTCTATATCAACTATTCTATATCAATGAGGAAAATTTACATTACAAAATAAAAGCAGCTATTCTCTTCACTTGTTTTGTCAAAAGGTTTTGCAACACAGTGGCAAAGATTCCTTCAGTCCCAACTTTTCTGGAAACATGGTTCTAGTTTTCTGTCTCAGTGTTTGTCAAGTAGCACTTTAAACACCCGAATAAGAAGTACAATCTGAGGATTCTAAGTATGCAGTGAAGTTCTGCTCACCTCCTTTGTCTCCTTGACAGTGACCTCCTCCTCCTCCTCAGCAGGAGACACCTCCATCTTCTCTTCTGCCTTGTCCTCCTCTCCTCCTCTATCTCCCCCCTCCATCCCATGCTCTGCCTCCCACTCCTGAAGAACTTCGTCTAGATTGAATCTGCGTCTATAATTCACCAGGAAGTTCTTCACCTGTACCACCGATTTGTTACCAATCACATCTGAAATCGCCTGGAAGTCCCGTCCATACTTCCTGATTGCTGCATGTGATTGGAGGAGAACAAAAGTCACTAATTATTCCATTCACCTGGTCACAGGTAGCTCAGGTGTGTGTCAGTCCACATGGACAAAGGTAGCTAACGTGTTACCTTGTACAGCCAACAGTTGCTCTTCTGTCGTCCAACGGGTGTTAAACTTCTGATTCACCTAAAACAAAAACACAGCAACAAGTTGCTGTTACTACGCAGAGCAAAATTTCCACTCAGTTGCTGTGTTGCCATGGTTACCTCAGGTTGCCTGAACTCATCGATTCCTGAGCTGACTTTCTCCTTCAGAGCCGAGTTTGTCTGTTTGATTGTCTGAATCTGGTTAGAGAAAGAGAGGTGAGAGAGGACAAAAGGGAAGAGAGAGACAGATGAGGGGACAGGTGGAGCACACAGGTAGACACACCTGTCTCTTGATGGAAACCAGCTGACTGTCCAGGTGTCTGATAAGTCCCTGAGCAGACGAAGATGACAGAGAGACGACGTCCTGCTGATTCAGAAACATTCCTCTAGGGGGACGTTTCTTCATTCGCTGGGACGCTTTACCTGTCTACCAGTACAGAGAGAGAGACGAGAGAGAGAGACAGGTTACTGCAGACAGACACAACTGCTGAGACACCACTTGTCTGCAACTACAGAAAGAGAGTAAGAGATTGCATGTGTTTAGATGTTTTTACCTTAAGTCCTGCTGCTGGTTTTACCTCTGATCGTTCAGATCCAGAACTCACCTGAAACCAGTAAATTGTAAAAAAAAAACATTCAACAAACCGTGAGCGAGCAGTCAGACAACAGTTGGTAAACAGTTTCACCTCCTTCTTGTTGTTTTGGTCGAACTCAGAGTCACTTGGTAAATTTCCATCATCAGCTTCATCCTCACTGAAACAGAAACACAGTTCGCCTGTAAGGTTCACACGCGTGATGTCATTTTACTTGTATTGCCTGTGCTGTTCCATGAATTGGTACCGTGTTATTTGCCCAATGCCTGTTGTGTGACCCATCATGTTATCTGACGTGTTGCCTGTACATGCTGCAGCTCACCTATCTCCTCGCTCCCTCTTGTGTTTGCGGGTCTGCCTGTCCATCAGACTGGTTTTACTGCGACTCTTTTTCCAGGAGTAATAGAACCGAACCAAACTGGCCATCGACTTATCAGGTAACTGCATAGAAACAGTCTACATTACACAGCAGAACAAACTCTGTACCCTTTTCACTCATGCAATTATACTTGTTAAACTGATGACAAACCATCTGCTGGATGCGGTGGAAGCTCTTCCCATGGAAACTAAAAGCCTGTTCAAACAGGACTTTGTCCTCCACTGTCCACTCATCAGGAAACGGAGTGAAGTTTGGCAGATCAGCCAGAGACTTCTCGATGTTATGTTTGTGCCAGAAGAGCATCCCCAGAGCCTGGAGCACAGGTATGCACCAGTTACCTCACGTATGCACAGGTAAACTAAGGTAAACTATATTTGACTGTGAACATTAAGTAGTTCACCTGCTCCATGTTATATCCATGTTTCTCTTTAGCAATTGTGACGTACTCATCCACTGCAACAGAATTTTTACATTTTTACAGAAGATTTACATTCACATTTTTACATCAGAAATGTCAGGTTTGTGTCTCTGACAGTTTATACAGTGCAAAACTAAAATCTGAGTTTCTTACATTGAGTCTGGTTCAGGCAGCTGCTGGGGATCCAAACCAACATCCCAAGGTTTTCTCTGACCTGAGCTGCCTTGGCCACTTCTGGTACCCCCCCCCCCACACACACACACACACACACACACACACACATTCAAAAACACAAACAAACACACAGTTAAATATCAGGAGTTCTGTTTAAGTCTTAACAGAATCTTGAATGCTCTTCCTAGTGTTTCTGTAACAGACCAGAACCTCAGTACTGGCCTAGTTTAAACTTCACGCATACATGTTGCATTAGACCCATTTCAGTCTGGAATAAATAACAGAGATAAGACCAGTTAAACTCGTTGTGGTGTCAAACTATTTCATAATTAGCAATATTTAAACAGAAATTAAAGAAGAATAGGATTAAGACCTGCCTACTTTATCAGAACCATAGTCAGTCATACAGAACTAGAACTTAAATAATTTACAAACTATGTCAATGCAATTATATAATTAGTCTCAGTTCGGTTTATTGTTCTGTTAGAACCACCAAAAGACATGGTCTTAAGGGCTGGAAGCAATTTGAGGAACTGGAAACAGGATCACGTAGTTTCGAGCTCCTGTTGTTCGAGGCTACCACTCCACTTCCAGGCTAACGATCAGTTTTAAGTCTCATACCTGGGTCATAATCTGGAACCACGGCCTGGTACTGCGGTCCAACCCGCATTCCTCCCCCACCTGCACACACAGTACACGGAAGTACTCAGTAGCAGTACTCAGGAGTAGTGAGGAGTTCTCAGAGTACTACAGCGACCGAGGCTACCCACCATGCTCTTCGTCGCTGCTGGAGCCTGAACTTCCTTCTTCCCAGCAGCTGTTGGTGCTGGTTCCATTGCCGGACAGGGTTTTCCCGCCGGGGTTCGGTGCCACTCCAGTGCCACTGCCGCCGCCGCCCGCTGGGGCTCTGCCTCTCCTCTTCCCCGGAGCCTCCGGGTTTCTCTCCAGCATCGCCGGCATGAGGAGCACGAAGGAAGACCAGGCTAGTTGCTAACTGCTAACTCCGGCTAAAGCTTAGCCTGGAAGTTTAGCTCCCCTGCTAACCGACCTGGCTAACTAGTCTCGGAGCTGCGCTATTACTCCGGTCCGAACTGCAGCAGAGGGTTCTATGTGAAACCAAGACTCCGCAGCGGAAATGTTCCGGGTGGTAAAGCTAACAGAAACTACACGGACTAATGCTATCAGTTAACGCGAGACTGAAGCTTCACACAATCAAAAAAGTTCCGGAACAAGCGGCCGGAACCAGAAGAAACCGGATCAAACCGGCCGAACACTGACAGACCGAACACTGTCACGAACACGAGCACCTGAATCGGTCGGCCAGACAGCGAACTGTGTATGTGCGAGAGAGACAGAGAGAGAGGCAAAGAGTCTGATCGATCCGAGCTGGATCCGGGTCTGAACTCTGCTGCCATCACAGGTCACCCGGAAAACTGCCGGGATCGCACAGCGGACTGGGTAGACTGGTTATGCGGTTTCTGGTCCTTCCGGGGCGATGATCAAATCTAATTTTATTTCTACAACCCAGTGTTTATTAAGCGTGGTTATAACTTTTCAGTCCATGAGCCTCAACATAATCAGGACCATTTTACATCATTGAGCAGTTTTGGGTCGGTCCTCTGATCCAACATGTTCATGTACATTTCATTCTGTCTGTGGAATGCAGCTGAAAATATATGGACATGATCAGTTCAGACACAGGAAGTGATCAATAATCAAACTTCAGTCCCAGTTACAATTAATCTGCAGAAATATTGACTTTTAATAAATCATCAATGATAACAGAACATGTGTGTAAGACACTGACACACCCTGACACAATTCAAACTTTTAAAACAGAATTAATGACATTAAACTGGAAAAGCGCTTTATGCTGAAATGGAAAATGTAGAAATATCTGTTGACCTACTTAACATTGTTCTTTGAGAGATCACAGCAGGATAATAATAATAATAATAATTAACATTAACAAGAGTGAGCCATGGATGACAAACTGTAAAATGCACGTCAAAATTGATAGATAATTGATACAGTTAAAAAATAAATCCATGAACGATCACCTTTAATTCAATTGACAGGGTAATAATGAGAGATATTATGTAATACATGATAGTAACCTGTTGTAACCAGTTTTAACTGGCATGGAAATTTAATGAATTAACTAATTAGTTAAAATTATTCTTATATAAAAACATAGTATTAGGAGGATAACAAGCTCTTGGATGAGGATCTAACACTATAATAGTTATCAGTATGTAAACACAAATAACATCAGACCTTCGAAAGAGTTCCACAGGGTTCAGTATTAAGAGCTAAGATGTTCATTTTATATATAAATGACATCTCTAAAGCATCCGCTGTATTGAAATTTGTCATATTTGCTGATGACATGAGTGTCTTTTTTTCAGGGAAAGATCTGAATAGAATAGAAGTAAAACAAAGTTTGTTGTTTGGCACATTTTAAAACGAACTTTATCACTGTAGGTAGAAAGAATGTACAGAAATCCTTTTTATGGGCATCATAATTATCAGACACATTATCTGTCATGTTTTTATTAAACACAACTGTTAAACATACACAGTGATGGTTTGAGTAACTGGCTGAACCAGCTTTGGTGGCAGTGATCTCAAACAAGTGCTTCCTGTTCCTCACAGAACTCCTTCAGCTCAGCCATAATCTTAAGACATCTGGTGTGAATGGCTCTGTTGAGCTCATTCCACTGCCTCTTTATTGAGTTCCAACTCATCCTCTCCAAAAGGTGGATTTTGTGTCTAACTTCTATGTTTAGTGTCATTATCCTGCTACATCATCCATTACCATCCTGCTTCTTCTGAGCTTCAGCTTGCAGACAGACACCCTGACATTATCCTGTAAGAGACCTTCAGAAACTAGGGAATTCATTTTCCGTTCACAAGGACAAGTTTTCCAGGTTCAGTACCAGCAAAGCCCCAAACCATGATGCTCCCTCCACCATACTCACAATTGGGATGATGTTTTTGTGGAGGTGCATGGTTCTCCACATGTATCCCCATGGACTGATGAATATCTAAATCTAAAAAATATTTCATTTAAATCAAGTCGGACGGCTTGGAAAAAGAAATTCAAGTTAATTTATAATATATCAACCCCAAAGTGCTTGTTAACACACTTAAAACGTTGTAAACCCTTTCAACCCTCAGGCCTGGGCCAAAGACCAAAATAACATCAGCCAAATACACAATCCTATTACAGAGACATGCAGTGGACAATGTGAACCCACATTTGACAGTTTTGTACTGCTCAGTGCTGAAACACAGTTTGAAAAGCAATGGCTTTCTCCTTGAGTCCTGCCATGCATAACATGACTGTTTTAGATATGGATGACTCATGGATGGTGGATGATGTTAACCTGCTCCTAAATAAAAAAAAAACACTGTGAGTGACCAAAACAACAGCTCAGCAACAGTAAAATGCAAGAGAAAGATATGGAGAAGGAAAAGAAGAGCTCATCTTCAGGGTTTATTGATGACCCGATTGGTGATAAAAGTAGCAGGATGAAGAAAATTCCAGATAAATTATGACCTACAGTAAAAGCTACCCAAGAGTTTGTGAAGTAAAATAAATTATATATTCATTACTGTCTAAATAAGTCACCTGATGTCACCCCAACATAGCAGCTTTTTACTCACCGGAGACAAGACTGAGGGCAGAAAGACCCACAAACCAGCAGCAGCTGCTCTGAATTTGATGATATCCATTGGATCCAGGCTTCAGGCAGACATTGACTGCAAAGAATTCATCCAGCTATTAAATAATTATGTTTGTAGTTTGTTCTATTATTTATGAGCCACCAACAGGGAGTCTTCAATCATCTGTAAGGCACGCTTCAGCTGTATGAAAGTATATAAATAAAGTTTGACGGACTGATTATTCTGTATGTTTAATGGGTGTGTAATGAAAACATGAAAGATTGCGACTGTAATTTATCATCTTAGAAATGTTGTGTTCGTTCCTCTATGCTTTATGATTCACTCATACATGACATTTGGTGTGGAAGTAAAGGCAAAAAACTGTTCAGATTAAGAGGAAAAATAATAATGGGGAACCTGCATAATTGAAAAACCAAATGAAACCAAAAGGAAAAATCTGTTTGTCTGTAGTGGGGGTGAAACTACAGCATAAAGTTAAAAATTTGATAAATGTATAAAACTTTATTTCAATTTAAAAGAATGCTTAAAAATAACAAATGGTTGCAAACTGGTTACCAAATGTTTTAGATGAGGTATTTTCTCTTGAGTTGAATGAGTAATGCGCTTGGCTTCAGTCAACACCTTTTCAAACAAACTGGATTCTGATAGTAATTTTTTTTTAAATAGTTTAATTTAGTTTTTCGAGTAATTGTTTGAAAAAAGAACAAGCTAAAATAAAATTAAATGATGAGAAGCAGTTTAACACCTGCAAAAGTGAAACAGGACAAAGATGCTGAAAAAGTTATTTTTTCTTTGTCTATAAAGTGACTGTCATAAAACAACTTAATTTAGTTTCTCCCACAGGAAAAACAAACAACTCGTGTTGTTGGCTCGATTCCCAGGCTGATTCGGATGCGCAGACACAAAGAAACGGGTGTAGTTACAGAGCGTGAGCAGCAGGTGGTGTCTCCATCACGTTTCCTCATGTTATCAGTTACTTGAAGTATCAAAGGTTAAAGTAGTTGACAGTAAATATGAATTGTATTGTTCCATTATATGAAATTATATTTTGTGTATATCAGATATTTGTTCTTGGGTCATGGTTCATGTAGTCACACAGTTTATTCACAGCTGTAACTGAGGATGAGTTTCAATAGAAAATCAGTTTAAACTGAAACCTTCACATTTTTTCTTTACAAATACAATTATTTAACAAGTTTAACACAACAAAAATTCTTCATTTGTTTCCATAAGAAATTGAATATAATTTATTTGGTTCAGTCATTACAGGTGTTTTTATCAATTGCTTCATCAATAAAACTTTATTTGCTGTAAAATTTCATTTTTAAATCTGAACATTTTATTGTTTATAATTAAAAACTTTTTTATCACAAGCTGCACCCTGAATGAAAAGTAACATCCCGTAGTGAAGTTTCCACCATGTGTTTTATCTCTACAACAAGGCATGAAATGCAGAACTTTAACTCATTTTCACTTACAAAAGAGATTGGTTTCTAAGTTCAGACAATGAAAACTAGAAATTTTAAGTAGATTTGCTTCAGAATATAAAAACTTGGATAATTGTGTTAATAAAATATCAGCTGATGTTTCTACTCCAGCGAAGGCAGAGCAGATTAAAGAACGCTATGTTCAATATGTCAGTGGTGTCTGACATTTAATCCAGCCCAGCCCAGCCCCCGCCACCCCCTTCCCCCGACCTCCAACCCAAAACAAACATCCACACATGGAGTTGAAGCAGCTGAGGAGTCAGATGTGGGGGTGGGTTAAGGGCAAGGGGACAGCGGCTATAAAAATGTGGAGGAGCAGATGACGAGGTTTGACTGGGAGTTTGTTGAACAAGGATCAGTTCTTTGTCTTAATTGATCTACTGATGCCGTGGCTGCTGTCCTCTAACCTGTCCCTCTCCTCCTCTACTCAGCGGGAGTGTGAACGGACGGTGTTCTCCTTCTACTGCGCGGTAAGGGAGCGGCTGCCGGTCTGGCTGCTGGAGGACATGCGCAGCATGGAGGTCTTCTGCTGGGAGGACAGAGGTCCACGACCCTTTTTGCCATCCGAGGCCCTGCTGTACGCACTCGTGCACGACCACCAGGACTATGCGCAGTACCTGCTGGACAGGTACTCAGCGAGTGCGCTCAGAGCGCAACGCTGCAGCTTCTGCTCCCGTCACAGCTGCGGAGCACCGCACCTGAACGTGGCTGTGCGCTACGACCGCGTATCGATCCTGGCCATGATGGTGGAGACTCTGAAGGACACACAAGGCGAGCGGCGGGAATACCTGGACAGCTGCAGTGGATGCTCGCATGTGGCTGATGCAGGGAAAACGGCAGTGCAGCTGGCGGTGGAGCTGTCGCGAACAGACTGTCTGCTGCTGCTGCTGGTTCACGGCGCCACGCCCACGGGCCTGGACGCAGCAATGGAGATTCTCGTCTCCTGCGAAGCGTCGCAGAGACGCCGCGCACAGCGTTGCCTGGACTTTCTCTTGCTGTTTTTACCCAAACCGCCGCCACTGCACCACTTGCGGGAGGAGCCGCAGCGCTGGCAAAGCCTGCTGGGAAATGAAGTCTTCAACTGGCTGTGCGGTCTAGCGCCGCCCCCTCTCCTGCTGCAGGCTCTCAGGTGTATGGCCCAGTCTGGACCGGATCAGATCGGCACCCTGCCTGACTTTCTGCAGCTGCACAGCTAGGAGTAACATCTGTCGCCACGGAAACATCTCAGGACAGCTTTGATTGGACATCTTGTTGATGTAAATAGTCGTGTAAATAAAGACTGATACTGCTGAGTCGGCAAGGGAAGGAACCTCAAATCTTATGTTTTATGTACTGATACTTTTATTCCAGTAAATAATTTGAGTACACTACTTCAAAGTTAGTTCTAAATGTCACAACAACACAATGTTAAAGGAGAAATTATTACAACCTGTTGATCCTAAAATTGAAAAATGAAACAGACCTGTTTCACTTAAAGATTTCAAATGTGAAAGGATGTGATTTAAACGGAAATATCTGATGAATGCAGAACAAGAGCTATTGAAAACTGCATCTATATTTAAAGCTTTGTTTCATTATATTTCGGAAACAATCCCTGAACTGTTTCTGAAATGTTTCTCTCATGTGGTTATGTTTTTTTGTTCAGATAGTGCTGAGACCTCGTAAAATCTTATGGTCATGGACACACACAAAAAAAAAACAAAAACAAACAAACACCTGAACGTCTTCATCTCACTCTTCTGCAAATTCTGTCCAAACTAGTGTCTCCTCTGGTAGAGCGGGTGGAAGGGATTGTCCCGCCAAACTCTGTTTTCCACAGGATATAAGCATGAAGTAGAAAACTAACAAGTGTGTTGTGGGGGGCATAAAGACAGAAAGACCTCTCATAGGCAGACCAGCTGCCTCTGACTGCTCAGGAGCAAAATGATTTTAAACCAGATTTTGTAGTAGAAGAAACCAGTCAGATACAAATTATATTAGAGTTATTAGAGTTTAATAATTATATGTCAATAATTTAACTGGGTTTACATGATTCAGACTTTTGTCTTTTTGTTGTGAAACACTTGAACTTATCCCTTTCGTATAATTTAATCAAAGCTTTAGATAATTAGTTTGCTGGACACCTGTAGGTGTGCAGATGTGGATATTTCCATTCATATCCAGGGTCACACCAAGCATGTAAGGGCACCCCATACTGTACCAAATAAACTGGACCACATGCTTCAGGGTTTGAACGACTTTATTAAGTTAATGGCATCACAACACATGAGGTTACACTGAATTTCTATTGTTAGCAGCATAACATCCAACCAACCAGCTAACAGCTGGATGACATCACCATAAAATGAACACTTTCATGGTGAAGCCGAGTCAAACCTGAACTGCACTGGAGGTCTACAATCCCTTCCAGATCCATCAAAATCCAGTTTTTGTCTTTAATCTTTAAACTTTTTTCTCCGACAAATAAACATTGAATTAATTAAATTACTACATTTACATTTTTTACAGGTTTTCCCAGTGGGCATGGCTCTTGCTTCTTGTCTTGGTGACTGAAAGAGACAGGTGGGGCAAGTACTTGGGGCAATATTGCTAAGAGAAGGAAAACCAGAGGATCAAAGGCAGCATGGAAACCAGTTTAATAACTGGTTCAAACCGGTTTCCATTTGACCGTCAGTTGCTTCTGACGGTTGATAAAAATTAAAAGTGAAGCTACAATAAAACAAATTAAAAGTGAACAAGAATAAAACACAAATAATGGTACCAGACTTAAACAACAACCAGCAAGAGCCAGTTTAAGCCAGATTAAACTGAACTAAACAGAGTTGAAAATTAAGGTGACTCAAAGGCAGTTTAAAGTAACCGGAGTATGGTGTACCTCAGCAATTAAATGTCTCTTTAGGATACTAGACTAGGACTAGTATAAAGTATACATTTCCCAGTTAGAACCAATCAAGGACCATCTTCGCTGCAATGTCTCTTTAATTTCCTCAGAACTAAAACTAAACTGGAACGTTTTATGACCAGTTTAAAATTAGTTGGGAGTGAAATGTCCCTTTAACATCCCTGATTATAGCAAACAAGAATGAACAAACCTAAAATAACTTCTAAAACCAGTTAGAACCAGCAGAACCAGTTTGAACCATTGTACAGTGTTGTAAATATTAGCAGATGTAGAGCCCCTATCCCCCACAAAAGGTTAAAGTGCTTCCTGTTAAATAAAAGAGAAATCCCTTTACTTAATTTCCCAGCAGCCACCTGGGCTCTTGTTTCAGAACCACCCTAAACCTTAAAAAAAACAAACAAAAAAAAACAAAACAACAATCACAGGATGTGACATCACAGCATCCTGCTAGGCAAGTCCAGATCAAATACACAACCTGTAGTAACATCAGTCATGTCACAGATCAGATGAGCTCCCATTCATCATCAACTTCATCTGCACTGGGAGCAAGACCTGAGGGAGTGGCCTTATTGGGAGTTTGGGGAAGGAGTTTGGTCAGCCGGTGAGATAATCCGCCCATCAGAGTCACTGCCCACAACTCGTCGTCCGGAGTCACTGAAGAAAGACAGTGACACACCTGAAACTCACCTGAGACAAACAACAGAGACAGCATGCCACTATGAACTGGGCTTACCAGTTAACCAGTT
This sequence comes from Channa argus, assembly GCF_033026475.1. Lineage (NCBI taxonomy): Eukaryota > Metazoa > Chordata > Actinopteri > Anabantiformes > Channidae > Channa > Channa argus. The sequence continues at coordinate 23,002,268 of NC_090212.1, read as the reverse complement.
GGCATTCCCTGGGATCCTCTTCCAGTAATCTCCTGCAGGGTTCCGGTCTGAGACTCCGTAGCGTCGAGCCAGATCTCCGTTCGCACAGCGAACCCAAACAGTCCGACAACTAAGGACCAGCTGGCTTACAGCTAGACCTGAAACAGAACATCAACCAACAAAACCAGCGTAAGGACCAGGACAAGATCCATCTGAAACAGAAAAGTTAACAGGCAGACAGGTGTGTACCTGGCACCAGTTCCCAATCTGTCCCCACAGGCATCTCATCACTAAGTCCGGTTCTTACAAAGACGCTTCCTCTATTGTCCAGTGCCCAGAGGAGACGATCGTTGGGACTTGTCTGAATACTGACCAGCTGCACTCCTATTGGCTGCAGAGAGATTATGTCAATTACCTGGTCTGGTGAATACACAAACTTTGTACAGGTAGTTCTATGAAGAACCAGTATGTCATTTCCTTTTTTAAAACTCCATCTTGTGTTACTATGATTATTATGCATGTGTGATTTACAACTCCACAATGGTACTGTATTAAAAGTGGTCCAGCAGCAAATCAAACATTCACCATAGACGTTACCGTTGTTCTTATGTTGTTAAAGCAGAGCTGTAATCCAGGAACAGCAGCCATGCATATGTGTTGTGAGTGTCCAGGTGCTGTAGGATATATTGAAGTGCTAGTGCCACCGCACGCTTCACTGATCTATTAGAGCAGTAGGCAAAGTGGAAATGGTCCACTGTGTCAAGAACCATATAATATATGTTGTAGCACCAGCCTTTCCAAGCACTTCATGGCCGTTGATGTAAGTGCCACAGGTCTAAGTTATTCATTCTGTTTTTGATTGAGGAGAAAAAATAAATAAAAAATATCAGAGTGTTGGAAGACAGGGCAGACTATCTAGACAGGTTGAAAGTATTTGCAGAAGCTGTGTGTTGCAAGGATGGAGAGGACCTGTTGTGAAAGTACAGGTAACAGACCAGGGAAAGAAAACTGCTCAGGATTGAGAGAGAGACCTGAATTTGCATCAGAGTGGGAAAGATTGTGAGCTAAATGAAGAAGTGATCCAATAAATGCAGAGTAGTGACTAAGATGTTGTCTGTGGTGCAGTTATGGGTCAGAATGAAGTCTAGGAGGTTGCCTGCTTTCTATGTTGGGGAAGTCCAGGTGGATGTTTAGGTCTCCAAAGAAGAGGTTAGTGCCATCTTCAGGGAAATGGGAAAACATCATGGTCAAGCTCATTACAGAAGTTGCCCATCTGGCCTGGTGGTGAATCGATAACAGTCATGTGGACTGACTTATGCCATTATCAGGTTTAAAGTCTCTCAGAGTGTTCTCAAAAGACTAAGCAAAAGTGAGATTATGTTCAGAGTAATCTTTTCTGGCAGGCTTTGTTTCTTATTCCATTGATGTAACGATGAGTTAGCCGTGCACTTCTTTAACTCTGCTACATAGTATTTAAAGGACTGGTTTTTGTTTAATTAAAATGGAAATTTTTGTTACCAATGAAGGCTTAAAATGCTCTTTGAGAATAACTTATTTCCTCAAACATTTTGTCTTTTGGATTACTGGGCTGCCTTACAATGTCAAAAGTTCATTTGGACACTTAGCAATGGGGCTAGTTGCTTTTCTTCAGCTTTGTCGACAACTTCAAAGAACTGTTAGAGCCGTTCAATGTTCGCTCTTAAAGTCATCAATTTTTCCAAATAGGTCCATTGTACTCACTAGAACTGTAACCACAAAGCATCTTTGCCACCAGTTCTGTTGCATATTCATGGCCACCCAGGTGTGTTATGTCTTACTTTAATGTGCCCTTGTCAACCTGATTAATATGCATGGGTGACTTAACTCCAGAACAGTACTGTATTTACAGTGGTCCAACAGCCCAACCAACCATGTTTAATCATACAACAATTATGTGATAAATATACACCTGTACAGGGGGTTCTATGTGGATCCAGGCTGGCAGCATCATGCTAGGGTTTAGTGGTTGAGTCCCAACTCTGAAGTAAACAACTCCTCTACTGTCGACAGCCCAGACGTTCTGGCTCCCACAGCTGACACTGACCAGACGAACACTTCCTGCAACACACAGGTGATACTTTACATAAATACCAGCAGGGGAAGCTTAAACCTATTTAGGCAGATTTGAACAAAGTTAGTGAAACCTCAAACAAAGCTTGTCATCGACAAATATTTTTAAGGCTCCCTTTGAACTGCCCAAAGATCCCCTAAAACCATTTCAGGCCTAGTAAAAACATTTCATGGCCTAACAGAATGTCCTAGACCATGGGAACCCCCAAAAGGATCATTAAAGAACTTCACGGGAACTTAAACTCTGCTTAAAGACATAAAACCACTCCATCATTAACAGAATACTGACACAAATGTAATACTAACTCAATGAAAGACTTAAAGCTTCTCAAGTCATGCAACCCCACTTTAAGTTCTGAAGAAACCGCTTTTTGAACCATGGGAACCCCATTATACATCCTCTGAACTTCCTCAAGAAACCTCAAAGCACCTCACTAGTGTTTATTAAACAAATACTTAGTGGCCACTACTTTAGTTACTCCTGTACAATCTAATACAGCAACTCTGCCATGAATTCTACATTTAAAAAAGGTTATAATTTTCCAGTTTTTAACTTGAAACTTTTTGGAGGTCATGGTGGGGGGTGGAGTCATACTTATGAACTTAACACTAAACGTGTAGTACATTTACCACCTTGTGAACAGTGCTGCCAAACTTGAGCGTCAGATGTGAGCAGGAGAAGAAAGTTATTTCTCTCATCTTTGAATATAAACAGGTAAAAGATCTGACATTTGGACTGAGCCCTAAGAAACAGCATGTAGAGAAGTTTTTTTTTTTTTGTTGTTTTTTTAAACCGGCTGAAGGTTTTTACTAGAGTTGTGTAAAAAGACCAAAGATTAAGAATTACAGCCACTTCAGAATTACAGCCACTACGGGACTAAGGTCCCGTAGTCTTCAGTATCCCAACCCAATGCTTTACCCCAATGGGTTTATAGCCACCAGGCCCCAACCACATCAAGTACATATCTGTGCATACAAGGTCCAGCAGTTCACACTGCATGTCAGGACAAAAACCAAGACATGAAACATGTTTTGACTTTGTCATTATGGGTTGTGTGTGATTTTTAAAAGTGTGAAAAAGTGACAAGTATGAATACAGATGTAGAGTAAGTAGCCACTTTGACAGAGTTTGGGTCCATCAATTGATACAGGATAAATTGGTTGGAGACATGTGTTCTGTCCTCTATACCCTTTAGTTTTCTTTAAATGCAGACATCAGCATAGTGACATGAGGACAATGTATAAAGATAGCATATAGCAATCTAGATGAGTGCTAACGATTTATTTTATATTTGCACTTGTCTCATAAATGCAGTAATTACTTTCTGTAGGATTTATGTTTTGTTAATATGGTGTCTGAGTTTGAAAGGTGAAATGCGGGATTTAAGAATGTTACATATTATTTCAAAGTAATAAAGATATTTCTGATAAGCTCAACATTTACAGCTCATCAGGCTGAGAGTTTTGAACAAGGATCATGCAGCACATCACTGAGAGCTGTCTTCTTGCAGTGTGTAGTAATAAGTGGTCATGTGGTGTGTGCAGTGAGAAGGCTACGGCTACTAAAAACAGATCTGACCCTTCAGTCAGGATCCAGTGTGACGCACACAAACACTCAGTCTGCATGTCGACATTTGAGTTACACAACCTCCACCTGTCAGTGACAACCGCCCCCCCCAAACCCCCTTACACACAGACAGAATCAGACCAACAACTGTTATATAATAAATTACATTACAGGACAAATTCATGTGTTTTTGGTGTCAGTTTGTTAAAAACACCAATCTAACCTTCCAAAAAAAAAAAAACTAAACAAAACTAATTTGTGCTGTTGTTGTGCCGCTGAGACACTTGTAGATTACTGTCGTCATGTCTGACAGGTTCCAGGGTCTGCTGGCAGGGGTGGAACAGCAGCAACACTGTATAAAACTGCAGTTCTCAGCTCACTACACTGGCACCACGCACTTAAGAGAATCAACTTCAAAATAATATTTCCTGTCCATAAATCAATGAGATACACTCAGACCCTCTGTTCTGAGTACTGCAAACCTCTTAGGTCAGCTGATCCTAAACCCTGAGTTAAAGCTAAACACTGCAGCTGCTTTTAGTTTCTCTGTTTACACTGTCACTGTTATTGTACAGAGCTAAAGTTTTATTTACCTGCAAAAGGTGATTGTCTGCTAAACTGCATTTTTTATTACTCAGTTAGTTTTCATTAAATATTCTTAAATCTTTTATTCTTTTTCCTTCTGCCCTCCAAAGTCTCTTGGTATAGAATGTGCTCCATTTACACAGTGATTTAATCTAGCCTGTAATCAATATGTCTGGAACAAAAAAAAAATATATATATATATATATAACAGCAGCACAAACTAGTTAAATGTGCAGTGTGAAAGTCTTATTCATCTAGTGGTGAGATTAAACATTGCAATCCTACGAACTTTATAAACAATCATTAAATTCCCTCTAAAGCCAGCATTTGGTTTATCTTATGTGCTACAACAGAAATGTAGTGCACCAAGGACATTTCAAATACAATGCAGCCTGTGATTTACTTACACATAAAGGCTTATTTTATGCTGAAGAATTTAAAAACAATTTTTAGATTATTACACACCAATGAAAAAGTGATGAATTCTTTATTTAATGTCTGGTAAGATTCTGAAAATGCAATTAGTTTCAGTTTGAAAACAAAAATGAATATATTTACCTTGATGAAGCATTTACTGTAGCACCATTGATTAAGCCCTGTTTGTGGAACTTGTTCCTAATAAAATTACAATTAATGATTCTGGATATTAACAGCTTTAAGTCCTAGAAACATGTCAAGTGTCTGCAGCCATGTACACCGCTTTAAAACATTGTTTTATGTGTACCACAGCAGCTTCAGAGTTGTACACTGCTACTGTTTCAGATGCTTTAACCCAGACACAGGATCTGGTTCTTGTCAAAGAGGTTTAAATTGATGTGACATGTGCAGCCTGCAATTATGATGTATAAAACTGAACTTATAGCATGAAGACACAATGTGATATAATATTTGAAGAGAACAACCTAGTGTGTTTACACACACATACCAAGCTGGCTGAGATCCAGGAGAGCCCAGTGCAGACCTGTTGGACAGGATGGAGACAGTGTGCGAATGCTGATTCGACCATGAGTGTCCAAACCCCATAGAGCATCACAACAGGCAGACAGGTGAGTCAGCTCCACCTGAGTACAGAAACACAGGGAGACCATGAGGGCAAATACAGACCAGTAGAAAAGGACTCAGACAACAGATTGAGAGAGAAAAGTTATTTTTACCTCAGGTGGTAGAGGGACAGAAGAGGGACGGAGCTCTCCATCCTGATCCCAAACACAGAAAAGATCCTTCCTGCTCTGAGCCAACCACAGAAATGTACCTGAGACACACAGGTAGATTGGCTGAGTCCATGAGGACAAAACAAGTTTGGGAAAACAGCAACAAACTCTGGGTCTAGTGTCCACATGTCCATGTGTTTAGAATCCAGATGTGTTACCTTCTCTGTGGGGAACAGCTGAAGATGTGATGAAGGTCCACCTGGTACCCGAGACAGTTCCTCTTGGAACAACATTCTGCCAGAAAGTTCCTGAAAGTATTGAAAACCAATAGCAGCTGAAAAACCAAAAAGAAAAAAGGGCTGAGCTCTACTAGACTCTATAGGGCAATGCTGGACTCTACTGACCTACAAGGCTTCCACGGGCCAGGTGCAGCTGGTTTCGTCCAGAGGCGACCCAGACTCCACTGGCACTTGAGCTGACTAGACTTGGTTGGCACTGCGAGTACTGCGACAGGAAGGCCACCACCCGCTCCACTGGTGCCCTAGTTACTGTGGCAACACTCTGCGTGGCCTGTAGCAGCGTCTGGAACAGACTGCCCTGGTCGAAGACCACGTAGTCCGAAATACTGATCTGATAGAGACAGACAGTCATGCTATGGAGCAGAGGTCAGAGAGGATAATATTCATGGTCAGACTCTCCATACCTGCCACCAGTGGTCGTCGTCCCCTTGCGGTCGGGACGAACAAACACCGGTTCTGAACCAGAGGCTGCCGCTCGCGTCAAGGGCCCAGGCTGTGCCCCCATCTCCCAATCCAACACACATCAGCTCCAGACCCTGACCCTCACTAGGACAGAATATTTGTCATTCAGTGATCAATAAATCCTTGCAGCATTCCAGTAGCATAAGAGTAGTATAAAAGTATTAGTACCTGACAGTGTCGTACTTCCAGCCCTCACCCTCGCTGCAGTAGCTGTTCAGTCCTTCTCTGAAGAACAGAGCCTTGTGTTCGCTCAGAGCCCAGACTACACCTCCCCTCACACACACTTGGCTGAACACACATGGGGAATCTACCTTCACAGACCGAGCACAGGGACGCTCCATGCTTAGACCTAATGGACAGAGACTACTGTATGTTACCTGGATCCACTTTACCAATTCAGTCAGCATTAAGAGACCAGGACCACAGCTGACCCACTGGTGAATACAGTGCTTCACTTTCAGGTTCAACTATTTGCAGGTACTCAGTTACCTGTCTGGAGGTAGAGGTCACCATTGGTCCTGATGATCCAGGCAGAGTCGTCACTCAGAGCGATAAAGGCCGTTTGCTCCACAGCTTTATACCAGTGACGTTTCCCTTTAACTGACACTTTAGCACAAGCAAATGCTGTCATGGTCTTTTGTTCCACCTTCCACAGCAGATTACCTGGTGGAGTTAAAAGTTAGTAAGCAGCTAAATCTACATAAAACTGTATGCAACCTATCTCCTCATCAACAACGGTTTAACAGACTTAGAAGGGTATGTCATGTGATGCCACTAGCTCACCTGAAGGTGATACTGCCACCTGGTGGACATTGTCTTCAAAGCGCTGCCAGTTGAGTCCAGTTTCAGGCAGAGTGCTGCAGAAGAGTCCTCCTCTAAAGTCCAGACACCACACATGCCTGAAATACACAGGTCACCTGTCAGATATCTGATTCTCACCCAACCGCAGTCATGTCTAGGAACTAGTGAAAAGATGAGGGAAATATCTGCAAAGATCTGAAGAATAGTGGTAGAAATATGCAGCCTAGAGGACTAGTTGGAAACATCTGAAGACTAATCCAAGAAGTCTGGCTTATACCCACTTTTTAAAACTACATTTTACACTTTTAGGACCCTTTTTAAGACCTCAGCAAAAAGAACACCATCCCTAGAGCAAATAACAGCTGGAATAGTCAGTGTGGCTATTGTTCTGAGCTGAAGGCAAAACTCACATTAAATTTGCACAATGTTTAATTCAATTCCACATCTTGCTTAATGTAATTATGACTTGCATGAAACAAAAACCCTTTACACTTCTTAAACAAAACAGTAAATAATGTGGTAACTTTTACAATTGGCTTTATGAGGTTTGTAAATGATTTTGCAATATGCAATACCTTATTACTACAGATAAATACTAAATACTGCGACTAATAGTCTAAGACTGAACAGAAGTTCAAGTCAAGACCAAGACTCAAAAACATGTTCAACAATGAAAGTCCTGGTCCATGATTAAATCAAGAACACAGTACAAGCTAGACTGTAGTTAAATGATGTGATTGTTTGTTTTAACACAAAGTTATTTGGATCAGATTCTGTCTTGTTTCCTGTTAATGTACGTTATTAGTGTTGAGCATGCAGTAATGCCAACACTGCAAGTATGAATGTACTTAAGGAACAAAACCTCAAATTAACTGATCAACTAAACAAGCTACAGAGAGAAAAAAAATTATCCAGAGGAAGTTATATTTTGACTAGCTGAAAATAAAAATGTAGTGACAGCTTTGATGCTGCTGGACTAACACTCAGTGTACTGTCACTGCACATAATCTGCTGGGTGTTTAAATGATAATGAAAATGTTAAGGCTGCTGTGCTGAGACACACACGAAGGGTGAGAATATCGGGCACAACGTTAAACTGGTTTGCTTCCCATTTGTCTAATAGGAAATCTTGTGTCTCCATTGACAATTCTATGTCGTCCCCTCCCCCTCTGAGTATGGTTTTCCCCTTGGATTGATATTTGGCTCAATTCTTTTCTCAACTACACGCTTCCACTGGGCGATGTTCTATGCAGACAATATTTAATTTCACTGGTATGCCGATGATCCTCAGCTGTATCTCCCCATCACTCCTATTAACGATAGTAGGCTGAGTTCTCTACAAAATTGTATGTCCGATATTATAAACTGGATGTCCTGCACTTTTCTTAAATTCAAATCAGAAATTCTTATAAATCAACCTCAAAATATTTTGAGTGACATACTCCCATCCTTAGGGCCTTTATCAAAATTTTACTGATTACTTATAAAGCACTGCATGGTTTAGCGCCATCCTATATTTCTGATCTTTTAATTGCATATGTGAGATCACAAAACTTAAGATTAGACAGTGGATTGTTGTCTTTTCCAACTTCACGGTTAAAAACCATGGGGAATAGAGCATTTTCCATTATGGTTCCAAAACTGTGGAATTACCTGCCTGAGGAAATCAGGCTCTCTGACTCAGTGTCATCTTTTGAGTCTTGTCTGAAAATGCATTTATATGGAATTGCCTTTCCTGAGATATGAGATCCTTGTTTTAGTATATTCTATCACTTGATGTATTCTACCTTCTTTGTTTTCATATTTAACCTGTTTTTATTTATCTTTATTTTCCTTATTAATGTACAGCACTGTGTACTGTGTTTGATAAGTGCTTTATAAATAAAGCAATTATAAATAAATGCTAAGGACAAAAGTTAAGGAAAATTAGGTATACATTGGCAGATGGAGACAGTCTCTAAAGGTTGCGATGTTTCAACACAAAAGTATGACTGTACCAATATTGTGGTCTGTGCAGCTATGTGGATATCAGCAGCTGGTACTCTGCTCTGGTGGGAGTGCAACATGAGAAGCCCTGAGAACATTATTGATATGCATCTACTGAAGCACAATATTGGGAATAATGTCAATACATAAAGTCCAAACTCCATCTACAAAAACAAAAAACTCAGCACTTCTAAATCTGCACCAACCTTTCGTTTGTTTGAACATTTCAAGTTTCCAATTTGAGTCAACTCCAGCTGCAGTGGTCACCAGGTAAAAAAAAAAAAAAAGTTCACTCATCTCCTCCTCTGGTTCTGGGTTGGACATAACAGCTCTACACTAAAAGCTCTTAATGTTTTTCCATAAGTTATGTTTTTAGGTAATGTTACTGACACATTGCCTCTTTCTTGAGGATTCTGCTTGTCTTTATATTAATGTAATGCATCATTTATATTTGTTGACAGGTTCCTGAATCCTTCAGGGAAAACCAGGAGAGCAGAATAAAGAATGCATACCCAGGCCAAACATGCTGAAAACTAAATTTAAATATAACCAGTTTTGGTCAAAACTAAAAAACAGATTAAAATACATAATGTTAAATAATAGGTTGGTTGAGTCACCTGAATACAAACCCATCCCCTTTAAAGTAATACAGAGTTACCTGCAGACCCACCTGTCAGTCACCTGGAGACTCAGTATTCCACATCCTGGTCCTGAGTATCCCATCCAGCTTTCTGCCAACTAGAAAGAGACAAATCAAAATAATATTACACTCTTCTGCAGGACTACTCTGGTCACATGCATGTGCCTCATTTGGTCACCTGCTGCATCTCACCTGGTCAGGTTTGAGTTTGTCTCTGTCCTGAGAGTCCTGGTCCATCTGTCTGTCTGCCTTCTCCATCTGATTAGTTAGACCGGTGTGGACATCACTTCCGGTGGTAGCAGGAGGCAGAGTGTGACAGTAGATGTCTCCTTCTTCATCACTGGACAAACTTTTTCTGTCCAGACTAGACACAGTGGAGTAAAACATTTGGTCAATCAGACCTGAAGGGGGTGCCAGGTCATCCTCCTGTACAGAAACACATAAAATGTAATTACATTCATGACTGTTGCTATGGTAAGCTATAGAGATAATCTAGTAGCAAAAGTCTGGAGTCTGAGGACATCTTGCAGAGGTCTGGGGCTGTGCTACAGAGATCTAGATCTAACTGCAAAGGCCTGAGAACTAGCTGCAGTTCTAGCAACAAATTGCAGAGGCTCACTTTAAGGTGCCTAGTTCCATAATCACACTGTTGTCATGTTTTCAAACTAGGAACCTTGGTGTAAAACAGAGAGGGAGTTCAAGTTTAGCTTAGCAATATTGTTATTTTAAAGCCATATTCAAGAGAGCTTCAGGATGAAACAGAATTTCCTAGTTCCTGAGACAATTCATCCTATAGAGTGTCCAGAACCAAACACTATATAACAAACATGTCTAGACAGCTTGTAATGTAAAGTAGTGGGTTGTTGATAAAATGCAACTATAGTGTAGTGCAAGCAGTATGTATCAGGTTGTTAGTACTCACAGATTTTCCTGTTTTGTCTAGATGTGTTCATTATGTGTTTTAATAGTAGCAGATATATTTGTGTCAATTAACTGACTCCCCCCACTGGGAAGTTAACTGTCAGCTGGGAGCTGTTAACTTATCAAGGGGAAAGTTAACAGCTTTACCTGTTTGAATGTTTATCAAAACACATTTTGTTACCACCTGATAGTTACAGACAAAACCTGATGCTCATTAAGGAACACACCTCCTCCTCTGGTCTAACCAAAGGGGTCAGAAACTCATTCTCCTGCTCCACCAGTGGCTCCTGCTCCTGTCCACCATCATCCTCTGTGTTGTGCATGTAGGAGAAGGTGCACTCCAACAGCAGATCCACATCAGGAGTCAGAGGGACGACCTCCTCCCCTGGACAAGGAGCGGAGGCATTTCCTGCGCTCAACTGATTCTCCAGACCCTGAAGCAGCAGGGATACTGGGAGGAGGGAGCTGGGTCAAGAAAACAAGGATCAGACAGAGGGCTCAGCAGGAGACGTTGGGTAGAGACAGATGGAAAAAGCTGAAGTCCTTATACTAACCCAGACGGGTTGGAAGAGGACTCCATCACCTCATCCTTTACACCTTTTTCTGAACCTCCTCCAGCCCCCACTGAATCCTGGTCCTGGATCTGTTCTGGAGTGTCCTGATTCTGAAGATCCAGCCCAATGAGGGAGGCTTGGTCACTGAGAGGCGTTCCTTCACTTCCTCCATCACTGCAGCTGCCATCTTGGACTACAAACATAGAGTCTGAACAGCTGCTCTCTGAGAGACGGTTCCCACCACTGCTGTCTAAGGATGGACAGCAAGACATAAAACAGTTAGTTTAAAGAGCCCGTCTGTCTCTGGACTATCTCGCAGTCTGTCAGCTTACCATGCCGTCTCCTCTTCTTCTTCACCCTGATGGCTTTCACCACCAGCTCCTGCTGCATCTCCACCTGACCCATGGGAGCACTGTAGCGTCCGGGGGTTAGCTCACAGGATGTGGGGACTGTGGTGTTTCCACGGAGACTGTCCCAGGATGTGACAGAGCTGCTGCGACTACGAGAGCTGCTGGTGAACAAACTGGAGCGCTGGTCGAGCTGCTCCATCGCCTGCACAAACAAAGTGATATACAAGTAAACGTAATGTCAATCAGTTAACTTGCCTGTAAATCAACCAATTAAACCAGTTAGTTAATTTGGGGGCATGGTGGATTGTGGGTCTCAGTCACCTCCAGCTGATACTCCTCCTGCTCCTCTGCTTCCTCCACACCCTCTTCCTCTTCATTTTCATTTTTCCCCCCTTCCTGCTCTTTCCCCCCACCCTCAACGATGATGGCCATGGTCCTGATTGGCTGAGCAGTCTCCACAGATCCAGTTGGTGGGAGAATGGTCAATGTTAATGGTGATGTCAGACGGGCAGAGAGCTCTGACACTGGAGGACAGAATCAGGCATGTGAGGCTGTCAGGGTGGGGGGGTGAGCAGCACTTACACTAAAGTCAAACAGTTGGTGTTACAGTATTTATCTTTTATCAGGAAGGTTAAAGTTAGGGCAGCAGTAGTGATACCACAGTATTGATAGCAGAAGTAGGGGTAGTACTCACAGTTGGAGGCAATTCCCTCTGGGCTGTTGGAGATGCGGATGATGTCCCTGTCTCCTTTCAGGATGAAGATCTCGTTGTCACAACAAGACACAGACACAATGTCTCCGCTGCTCTCCAGTGCTCCAATAATGACCTAAGCCCATCACATACAAAACACCAAAACAGATTCTTTGCATGTCACTGATCACACGTTAACATCCACTCGTTATTGTTCACACACACATCGGTAGTCACATGTTAACATTTACATAAGTCAGTGGTCAGAGAGCATTGCTTGCACTGTTCCTAATAGGAAGCAGTACTAATACAAGATACTAAACTGCCCCTGGTAATAGTAGTTAGCATTTGTACATGCTGTACCCGTTAACAGGATGCTATACAGTAGGTAGTATAATGAGCAGTAGTACCTCATTGAGATAGTCAAGGACATAGATGCTGTACTCATTCCAGCTGAGGATCCAACTGTCTCTGAGAAAACAGCTGAGCACACCGAGCTGCCTGTCTGCAGGACGGTATGCTCCTACAGGACCAGGACGAGGAAACAGCTCAAACTGTGGGATCTGACAGACAGGTGGGGGGAGGGAGAGAGAGAAAAATTCCTTCAAGCCCTGACATATTAGCAATAGCAACTGTAGTAATACCATTGTCAATAGTAGAGAAAAAAACAGCAGTGAACATATGTGTGCCATGTGTTTCTGACACTTGTCTGTGCTGCTTTATGTATCGGTGTTCCCAGTGTACCTGTGTGCTGAACAGTGGTTTAAGCAGCCTGGTGTCTTCCACCTGTCCCCTGATGTCTGACCTCCAAAGCCTGAGTCCAGGTCGAGCAGCAAACACCTGAAGATCACTTTGCTTACATAGCGCAGGCAGGAAGCAAGCACCAAATCTGCCACTACTGCAAACAACAAATATCACTTGTATGGAGGCTGTTGTGCATTACAAAAGCCAGGAGCGGCCATGGATGCTGTATCTTTTCTTATACCATACTTGTGATGACAAGACAATTACCTTGTCATGGAACCTTTGGGAAATCTGCTGCCTCTAAAATGACAATTAAAAAAAAAAAAAAAAAATCTATGTATGCAGAAAAGGGTTCTGGGTACTGATGAATAAGAGACTTGAATTGAGCTGCACACAAACAGTCACATACTCACTTTTCTTGGAGGATGAAAAGTGGCAGGGTGTTGTTTTTGTGCACCAAGGCAGTTACACATCCTGACAGGATGACACTGGTGTGCTGACCATGGGCCATTTAACTAGGACGACGCAAACCAAAGCATCAAATTCTAAATGTCCAATAGAAACAGCTGTTCAGAACAAGACAGATAAAAGAGGACCTTAAAGTAGACCTGGCCTAGGGGAGTGTTTATCTAACCCTACAAGCTAACCATTATTCATAAAACATTTAGACAATCATGAAAAAACTCAAATAGTCTTTATTTGCTTTTGAAACAAAGTAAAATCAAATCCTGATCTACAGATCCTAAGACTGTCATTGAGGTTTCTACAAATTACCTCAAGAATGATTATCCTGAGATGGTGGCAAAAAAAATAAATAAAAATAACCGCATCTATGGCCGTTCTTGGCTTCCACAGTATTTCACATGTATGTTTCAATTTGTATGCGATACCTCTTTGTATATATAAGCAGACCATTTACCTTTTGCGGGGCCTGGTGCCCAGCTGCTGCACTTCATGTGTCTGTGTACAGTAGAGCAGAGATCTCTGCTGGGTGGAGACCAGCAGCACCTGGTGACTGTACTCCATCTGAACTACACCTGAGGACTCCTCAAACAGCAGCACAGGCTTACACACACCCTATCAAGGTAGACATATACAGGTAAATGCTCAGGTGGGCTCAGGCACAGGTAAACATAGACACAGCTAAAATAAGACTGACCTGGTCCAGGTCCAGAGCTGAGAAGACAACTCGTCCTTTATCATCTCCAGAGAAAAGCTTCATTCCATTGGTGCTAAATGCCAATGATGTCACTAAACCTTTGTGGAGGCCAACCACGTCAATGCGCCGCAGCTGCAGACAGTGAGAAAGACAGTTAATAGCTGCAGAGATCAAATAACAGACACTAGTTAGAGTTGGTGAACCTGCCTGTATCTACGGTACCCATCTGCACAGGCCTCAACCCATATGTACATAATAAAAGTTCTATGCTCCCTATGTAGATGTTCTCACCTGTTTGTTGCGGCCAGGAAGTGGAGAAACCAGCTGAAAGACAGCAACCCGACCTGAAGCTGTTCCCACGGCAACAAGGTCATCAAAACAGCTGAGCAACTTCACAGCTGTGATTGCATCACACTTTCCCTAAAATACACAAACACAGTTGAGCCTAGCATACCCTAGCAGCAATGACATCATGGGTTTCTAAATAAAATAACTATTACAGAAAGCAAAATCACCAGATCCTCCTCATATATATCATAGATAGATCCTCTTGTACCAAAGCGCTAGAATCAATTATACTCAATTCTAATAAGATTTTTTATTCCCTATGGATCTCAATTAGCTAACTTCAACTATTGTTCCATCTAAACCATCAGCGTGTCTTCTTAGACCCCATCCTCATTAGACGGCTCAAAGTCGACATAATGTTAGATCTAATCAATTTAACTAAAACCTGTGGTTCGCTACAATCAAACCATTACTTAAGACATTTTTTTGACCCATCTGATTTAGCCAATTATAGCCATGTGTCAGGATTAGTTTTAACGTGGACCCAAGAGCAACAAGGCGAGAGAGGTTAAGTGAAAAGATTGTGTTTTATTAAAGATTCTAACAAAAGGACAAGGGGGGGCGGGGAACAAAAATAAAACACACACACCACACACCAACCTAAACTGACTCCTATGAAGGAGGACGAACTGGTAAATCCCAGGGGGATGACTACAAAACTAGAAGACAAGGAATAAACTCTAGGAAACATTAGCAATTTACTAGAGAAAGAACTAGAGAAAGAACTCTAGAAATGAGAGAAAGAACTAACAATAATAAAAACCATTAAAAAAACACAGAAACCTAAGACATAAACCCAGGGGAGCAGATACAGTAATGAACTAAAACAATGATCCCAAGAAATAACCAAACACTGGAAAAACAGACATTCATGGAATCATAAACTAATCAAAGCACACTAGAAAAACAAGTCTTACACACACCTGACAAAATCCACAAACAGGGGAGGACTGAAAGAGTGAAAAACCAAAATCAAACCTCAGACCAAACAGAAAACAGTGTCCACAAAACAGGGTCAGGAGTCCAAAAATCAGGTAACTCGGAAGGCAATGTGTTGCACTGATGGCAGAGACAAACAAACAGATAATGATCCAACAACGAACCAAGGGGAGAGCTGGGTTTAAAAAGGCAGGGGAACAGGTGAAAGCAACTGTGAGTGGTGATGACTGGTGAAGCTGGAAACGTGAACTGGGGACAGGAAGTTGAGAAAAGGAGGTACAAAATAAAAGGAAGTTAAGTGATTGTCGGATCATGACACCAAGTAAATCTAATCTCTCCATTATGTATAAATTCACCAAACAGCTGTGACAAAAGAATTATGTGACCACCTGCACAGGAATTAGGTATTTGAAAATTTCATGTCAGGGTTTATTACACTATCATAAAAGAACAGCACTGTGGAAGTCACTTATGATCTTTAACCCTTAGGAGAAGGCCATAATTATGAAAACTGTTGATTTTAACATAATGTACCACACATTAAAAGAAGTTTACCATCAAACCAATCATGTGACTTGATCACACTGGCATGATCACGGACTCCTAAGGGCCAAGCTTCAGACAACACACTCATCTTTTTACTTATCCTGTTACTTTTTTTTAACTTTAACTAACTTTACTATAGGATATAAATAACTTTAACTGAATTTTGTGTCTTCAAATGCGAATCATTGAACAGGGTTTAACATTCACTCTGCCAAGTCAAAGACCATCAAATGTCTCCTGAAATTGAACTAGGCGTAGCCTCCCTCTCCTTCTCTCTGTGCCATAAGTCAGAAAGAGGGAGATGTAAAGCACACCAAAGCCAGTTCTTGGTCTTACTGGGCGGAGAACTGGGACAGAGCTGGTCCCTGCTAATTAACACATTCATATTATTGATGGACTGAGGACATTTTTTGTCCTCCTCTCTTTCTGAAGGAAGCAGTCACATACACTTGTGACCATCCACTGTGTTTACTTAGATTAAATCAGGTGCAAAGAACTAACTAAAGCTTCAAGAGAAGCACAGAGCTTCACACACACATTTCCTTCTTGTTAAGGGATTTATTTCTGTGGCTTTTTAATTCTGTGCATCCTCACCTTATGTCCAGCTCTCTGGACATTTTTATTACTGGTTGTATCAGTGTTTTATTCTTTAAATGACGTTAGTTTGACTGTTACCATCACTGTGTGATGGTCCAAAATGATGAGTTTGGAAAGAAAAAAGCTTTAGATCTTAAAACAGCTTCAACCCATCATTTATATCTGTAACCAATAATTAGTTAGATCGTTGTACTGGAGTGCTTTTTTTAGACCTTTACTCTTTATTTAGGACCTTGGCACAGCAGCACACAATCTTGTTTAATTGTACAACTTGATAGACCCACGTTTAAAATTTCTAACAAAATAATTTCTAACCGTATAAACAGAACATAGGGTGTTTTCAGTCGTGAACTAAAAGAAAGGAAACAAATAAAGAGACAATTGAAATAATATTATTGTTAATAATAGTTTGTTTTTGGGTTTTTTTTTGCTTCTGTAGCTCTTTTCTTTTCTGTCTTCACTTTCCACTCACCCAACTAGTCAAGGCAGATGGCCGCCCACACTGAGCCTGGTTCTGCTGGAGGTTTCCGTTAAAGGGAGTTTGAGTGTCTCAGGGACATATATTTCATCCACTCCTTCCAGCTTTCTTCAAACTTGAATTTCTGGAGCCTCATAAAAAACTGATTGTTTCCATAATGAAAATTTTGTAGATGATATCATACCAGTCTTCTATAGATGGTGTATCAGGTTTTAACCATTTCTTTGTAATTGCATTTCTGGCAGCTACACTCAATATTCCAAAAAGGTGATTTAGGAGTTATCGGTGCTGAATGTTGTAACCCAAAGAGAATTTTGTCCCAATTGCGATTGAACTGTACTCTGAATACATTGATTAGTTCTGATTGGGTCTAATCAAAAAGTGTTCACTTTTGGGCAAGCCCAGAACAGATGAAAGTGATTGGCTTCTTGGGAGCAACAGTTCCTCCAGCAGCTAGAAGAGCCTAAATGGCGGGATTTCTGAACATATGTGATGAAATATCAAATGAGTCTCTTCCATGCAAATGTTCTTCATGAGGTTGAGCTTAATTTCCTTGCATCTAGTTTGTTTGGGGTAAAGTCAGGGCTGTAGGGGGCCCCTCTTAGGATCTTTATCTGTGCAGACCAGCCATTCTTAGCAATGATACTT
Source organism: Channa argus (assembly GCF_033026475.1). Classification (NCBI taxonomy): domain Eukaryota; kingdom Metazoa; phylum Chordata; class Actinopteri; order Anabantiformes; family Channidae; genus Channa; species Channa argus. Next base: position 22,984,714 of record NC_090212.1, on the reverse strand, counting down.
AACCATATTTAAGAGGTAAGTTGACCCATTTATTATCTCTTTCAATCAGATTTTTTATTTGTCTTTTGTCTCCTAATCATGCCAGATATAGTTTCTTCCATTTCCTTCCATCTTGTTGATAATTAGGGCTACACCAACAAATAAAGCTCCTCAATTGGGCTGATATGTAGTAGTCCTTTAGGCAGGCGAGTGAGAATTCCCTCTTGTCCTTTGTTAGCTAAAGAGATTAAAATCTTATCCTCAAATTCTTCCCTTACCATATGTACCTTAATATTAATTTATCCCATTTATTTAATTGTCTTGCTATCGTTTATTTTTTTTATCTGGAAGAATCTGGAACAAATATAGTATCCTAGGTAAGATATAAATTTTTACAGACTTAGTACTGGGATTAAATTCCATCTCTTTATGTCATTGTTTATTTTTTGGTTCAATAAACTTAAAATCAAGGTATATACATTTGTATGTAGGCCTTTTGTGCTATTACTCCTAGGTATAAAATGTGCCAAATCAAGAATGATCCACTGTGGTGACCCTGAACTCACGGGATAAGACGAAAGGCAAAAAAAAAAAAAAAAAAAAAGGTATTTCATATAATCCAAATCCCAGTTTGATTTGATATTTGTGGTTATGGTCTGGGTGGGTTTATAATTAAGTTTGAGGTTTGAAAACTCAGCCGATTAGGTTGTCATCTGTAAATAAGGAAAATGTTCCTGACCCAGCAGTTTTATAACTTTAATATATTTTTCCTGGGTGATGCCCTGGTTAAAGCTTCAATAAATATTGCAAATAACAATGGTTCAATGGTCAGGCTTGCCTAGTTCCTAGTACAAGTCGGATATGGAAACGTTTAATTTTTATTCTTGCCTTTGGGCTATTGTAGATCCTTGAATTGTTTTAATAAAGGTCTGTCCGAAATCCGAACTGGTGCCATACTTCATATAAAAACTCCCACTTAACTCAATCAAAGGCTTTTTCAGCATCAAGACTCAATAATTCTGTCTGAAGGATATTTTCTTTGTGTGTTTGATCGCATGCAACATTCAGCGAATATTGTCTTGTCCCTGTCTTTGCTTAATAAAGCCCTTCTGATCTAAACTTATTATTTGGGGGAGAACATCTTCCATCCTTTTTGCTAGGATATGGGTAAAAATCTTGGTTAAGTACATTTATTGGACGATAGCTTCCACAATTAAGTTTGTCTTTACCCTCTTTTGTTATTAGAGAAATCACTGCTTCTTTGCAAGAAGAGGGAGTTATGCCAGTTTCCAGAACATAATTATATTTCATTAATGGGATTAGTAGATTTTTCATTTCTTAATACCACTCTGAGGGAAAACCATCTGCCACAGAGGTCTTTTTGCGGTCTTTCCCGCCCTGAGTTAAAGAAACCCGCCCTCTATCAATGTCAAGTTTTGTGGTTCTCGCCTCGCCATCCCTTCCCGGCCTCTGGGAACCTGACATAGGCGTAAGACCAAACCACAGTCCAAACCTTAGTCCCTGAATCCACCACAGGATCCTGTTCTCCATGTCTCCTCTGCTGTTGCAGCCCTGGGTCCTTTATCCGTTCTGGTGCCAACGTCTGTTCCTGTGTCTGCACACCGTTTGGCAGCACAACAGGGGGCTGCCAAGAAGTGTGGTCATACCCTTCGGTCGACCAATTCCCTCTTGCCTAGTGAACAGGTATCAGCCTCTGAACTGAGCAAACAACTCCCTGTAGTCATAGATTTGCTCACTTACCTCTGGGACTCCTGTATGCGGTCTACAGTATCTGAGACACACTTGGCCAAGGCCAGGCAGGTAAAGCAAGTGGTCTGCTCACGACCCTGATTGTGTAGCCTGCCTAGTGCCCCAAAGTTGTTGGAGACGCTGGCTACTATAGAGGTGAGGGGAGACAGAGTCACTCCTGCCCTGGCTCAGCCGCACCTTCCCCTGCTCCCGGGCCGATCGCCACCAGCAGTTTGGAGGAGTTCGCCCAGGCGACCTCTGTTCTGCTTCCTGTGTGGTCAACTGTTGTGTTTCCTGTGTGGTCCAACGCCGTCAGGAGTTCAGAGGGTTCGCCCAGGTCGGCGCCGCTGGCTGTTCGGAGGGGCTCGCCCAGGTCGACACGGCTTGCACCTCTGTCCCGGCTCCTGTGTGGGTCAACACCGCCACCGGTTCAGAGTGGTTCGCCCAGGTCGACGGCGCAACCTCGGTCCAGCTTCCTGTGAGGGTGCTCTGGCTCCCCCAGTTCCTGTTCCTGTCCGTTCCTGTTGAATGTACTGTTTGCCTATGGGATCTTGGACCTAGACCCCTGCGGGTCCTCTGCTTTGGACTTGCCCAGAAATCCAAACCAATATTTAAAGTAATAGAATTGTCCGTGTCAAGCAATGCCCCTACCTTAACATGCATGGCATCACATAAACATAACTCCATATCTATTCACCAAACCTCTTTCTCAGTTTCTCTCGAAAGGACCAAGCAGTGGACTCCACTGGCGTAGATCTGCCATCTGCATCTGTAACCTTGCATTTCTTACAGGGAAATGTATTTTTAACTGCTGTCGCCAAAGCTTGTCTAATCTTATTGCTGATATCCTACTGGTGATGACCAAGAACATCCTGCCTTTTCCCAATTCAGCAATCCATTCAGTCAATCAAAGATGTTTTTTTTTTCTTGGTAAATGGTAAATGGCCACTTATATAGCGGTTTTATCCAAAGCGCGCTACAATGTTGATTTCCATTCACACAGACACTCACACACAGATGGCGGTGGCTGCCATGCAAGGTGCTCACCCATGTGGACAACTGCCTTACCAACTAAGCTACAGCCGCCACATTTCTTGCAAGGAGATCTGCATTCACATTTAGCATCACTTTCATGGGTTCCAATGGCACATTCAATCAATGGATATGAAGCATTGCAAGGGTGACAACATAAAAATGTTACATGATGAATGGCTCTTACATTCCATATTGATTGTCCCTGTGCACAAATATCCTGCAGAGATTGCTTCAGGAATGCTTCACATGATGCTTCAGGAATGCCATTTTTCTCATTGTGCTCTCCTTTCCAATTAAAAAAACCTTCCTACTCAAATTAAAAAAACTCCTTTCAATCCACCATATCCACTGCAGTGGCCAAATTCGTTCCTTTTGGATGTAAATGATATTTTGTCTTGTTGATTTCTTTAACTTGTCTCTTCCTTGGATTATGCTGAATGTCTCAAAAAAACAAATCATACACGTAAAATGCAAATTATCTGAAAGACAGCCCAGCAGCATTGTCTCTCTTCAACTCCACACTCTACATCTGTCTCTCATTTTATAATGCAGTTTCTTTATGATGATCACCATATTGACAGGCATGTTCACTCCATTCATATACTCATCCCCATCTATGATATTACAACATCCTCCTAAGTTTAAGTTTGAAGTGTTTTCACATCATCTGCTTTGATCATAGGCCACTGAAAAACACTTTCCATGTAGATCTCAAAAATATTCCTCCAACAGAGCCTTCACTCCACCATAACCTATTTCAACAGACATCTGTTGACAACTCCTCAAAAGCTGCATTGTCTGTCCTCTAACGTTTACAGGAAATGCTGGCAGTCATTCAGATAATCAGAGCTCTGTTCTATATGTTTAAATGCTTTCATAAATGCATGGTATCTTAGGGGATCTTTATCAAAAACTTTTATCTCTTTCCTTGGCAAAGATGTCAAATTCTGCTGCTTGATAAACAGTGCAGTAATTTAATTTTTTTGGCTCCCTAATGGACAAAAGATAACTGAAATTCGATAATTCAGTTGCTAATGGCAACACATACTGGACATTGATGCTGCAATTTCCATTTCCAGCTTGAGTTGTTCTCTCCGTTTGCTTATTTGCTCCTCTTATTCCACCAAAGCATTTTTTTTTTTCCATTTCCATGTCTCGCAATAGAAACCGTTTTCACATCAGCTTTTATTCAAACATGTTGAGATTTTCCTTCATTCCTTTTGCCGTTGACATCTAAAATGCTGTCATCAAGTTTCATTTTATCTTTTTTTTCTCAATAGTATGAAAGAGATTAATTCATTTCCCCCATTGTCTTTTCCAAAAGGTTATAATTTCAGTTCTTTTGATTTCCTTGTTTCAGACAGCTACTCTTTAACACAAACAATAAAGCCTTGATTATCATATTAATACTTTGAACTTGTGAAATTAGTTTTTTGCTCTTCAGAGAGTAGTAAATGTGTTAAGTCATGATAAGATTACTTTTTTAACTATTTGCATTAATGCATCTAAATGTATTTGAGACATTTTCATAGTTTTGCATTAAATCTTTTAACTCCAACATTAGTTTTACTTTCTTCACATTGATTTTATGTTCCTTGTGAAGCCTCATAATTTCAGAATCCATTTCCCATAAGCGTATCCAAAAGCCATTTTCCATAAGCGTAAACTTTTTTTACGCTTTTTAAAGTTTCTTTTTTCACACTACTTCTGACTGAACTTGTTTTTGATCTGCTCATTGAGTCATAGTGCAATTTCACTAAAATTCACTGCATTATTGATGATGAGCAATCACTGCTTTTTTAATGCGGTTTCATCTGTTGATTTACTAACTCAATCAGTTGTGATTTTTAATCAATGTGCTTAGTTTTCTGTTGAATGCAGCAGCAGCTGTCCCAGTGAATTCACTGATGCTGAACGACGGATATAGGAAGTAACTGTCATGCAATGCATTCACTTTCCAATAAACACTTGAATTCAGTGTATGAAAAACAGTAAATAAAAAAATAAATAAATAAATTAAAAAATGTGTTGTGTCCTATTCACTCCCTCTTTGTTACTCACATACTGACACGGGTGAATCCACTAAAAATTAAATTTCCCAGCACGCCACGCCACGCCACACACACACACCTAACAGTAAACCTAATCAAACTTGTCACATACTTTGCAGGTCTACTTGTTTCTGGAAATACTAAACTGGAATGCAAGACAGAGTATTTAACTATCAAGGTCCCATGCTGTAGGAGGGGTTGATATGAAAGAATGTTCATATGATAAACTTACATTGTTTACATTTACATTGTTATTTTCATATCTGGATAATAGCTTTTCGAAATTTTCTTTCCAGTAAATTCTTAAAGTAAAGTACTTATTCATATTTGATTATTTTTTTCCTCAGTCATATTTTAAATCAGCCATGTCACAAATTGTACAGCATACTTGCAGCTCTCATCTTAAGGTTATTTCTGTTACTGTTAAACATGATTCTTGCGTAAGTGGTTAATAGAGTGATTTACTCTCACGTGGGCACCGGAAAAACATTCCACTACTTTTTTAACTCCAAGGGAAGAGAACCAATTACACAATAATAAAATACTTCTGATTCTGACAATCTGGTAGAAATTAATTTATCTATTTTATTTATTTTAAGATCCAATCCTCAGTAAAGTGCATACCGTACAACAGAATCAAAAAACATCTATAATGGTTAATTATGTTGAATTAAATTTAAGGTGAGCTGATAGATTCACAACATGAACTCACGCATTACGTAGCACATAATGAGCACATAAAAAGTAGCCAATAATTTGATCGTAAAAGTTGCCACTAGCTGCCAATAGCTTCTCATCAGCTGTAGCTTTATTTCTAGCTAACGGTAACTAGTAATTGTTTTCCTAAGATGTTTAATGCTGCTTCATTTGTTTGACACAATTAATAAATAAAAGTAAATGAAATCTCCTAAAACACAAACAGTATGCGATCATTCTTTGCATATATTAGTTTATGCCACACCTGCTGCTACACATCCATGGCACTGCCTCCTCCTGTTCTGACATACTTTGTTCTGTGTCACCTCCATTCTCATCCTTCTGCACTTTGTGTAATAAAGCCTTGTGCTGCCGATAGACAGATGTTTTTCTGCTGTCATAGACTGGGCTTAAAAGGTTCAATTTCCTTACAGTTAGATGTGGATCAGGTCACTCTGAACCAGCTCTTAATTATGCTGATATAGGCTTAGACCACTGGGGAAGTGTTTTCCTGACTTTGTGAAGTGCCATGAGATGCCATGATTTTTGTAGTGCACTAGAATTGTATGAATTGAATTGAATGCTTACAACTGTCTTCACTTAGTTGTGCTACAGATCTGACAGTTCTCACACAATATAAAGGTGTGTCTAATTAAAGAGAGAATCAGGACACCAGTTAACTGCAGAACATCCTCTCCTGTAGGAATAGGTCTATTGTAAAACACAGGGACATCAAGAAGCTTGTTACGTTTCAATATTTAACTTTTTCGTATGTGACAGCCATGCAGACACAGGACTCTCCCTGACTCTGTCCTCTGAGTCTCATCATGTGGACTGGGAAGAATCAAAGAATGGAATCAGGTCCTAGCTGGACTGAGGATGACAGAAAATGAACTCTGACCTCCAGACTGTACTTGTTCATGTGTGCGAGGCGGCGACAGTAGAGGTAGAGCATGCCTATACTGCTGCCCACTGCCAGGAAGTCACTGCTGCAGTCCAAAGCTGTCAGGTAGACCACAACAGATCTGAACCCCCGCTGGATCTGCAGAGACACAGGAGTCTTCATCATTAATAACATCTCTACCATCATCATAAATGATGAACCAGAGACAGATTGACAGAAAACTAAAAAGATTTTCTAATTTTTTACAATATTTTTTAATACAGTAAAAATATAAAACAGATTCATTAGTGTTTCGTAACCATTAAACCATCCAGTTAGATAAATATTACAGATGAGCTGAAGGTTTGATCAGATTCATTGTGGTTTAACACTGAGATGATTCCACTGGTTTTATCAGTGACATGGAACTAAAATGAAAACTAAAAACTAACTTTGTTGCCATCATTATTCTGACAATGGAAATCAGGAGGTGAATAAAATCAGCAGGAGATGTGGGTGTCACACTGTTAAGTACTGAGAAAAAAACCTAAAAGATAAAGAAACTAATAAACTTCATTTTAAAATGACAACAAAAAATATTTCATGTGCAGAAATTGTTTAATGTTTCACCTGCCCAGGTGTTTAGATTCTGTGTCACAGACTTAAAACCTGAAATTGTAAAAAATTCAGTGTTTTTTGTTGTTGTTTTGTAAAACACTTGGTTTCTGTGTAGTAATGAACCTGTGGCTCCACTTACTGGACACCTGCTCTACCTGAGCTCCCTCCATGTCACCTGTGTGTGTGTGTACTCGGACATGTTTTCAGAATCCCTTCAATCACAAATGTAACACAATGCACAGTGCCTGCTGTCCATCATTTCACTACCTGGATGTGGGTTTTTTTGCCTGGTTTAGAACAGTCCGTACCTTGGGTGGGATGGCGTTTAGCAGGTAGTAGAGTGGGCAGAACTCTCTCAGGACAGACGTTGGGTTCGGCTGCGTCGCCATGATTCTTCAGAACTGGTCCTGAAAAGTCAGTTTAAAATCTCTAATGGTAACTAGTAAAAAGGAAAGTTTGTGCTATGTTTCTATAGATGAGCCTAAACTGCACTAAAACTTTTCCTAAGATGTTATTGAGATGTTATAAGATGTAACATTTTATATGTTAAATATCTCGCCAACATACAAAATAAGGCGAGAAAACCTGCATTTATGGAATCACGTCTTGAAATCGCAACTATAAAACATTCCGGTTTTCTTTCAGCTGGACCAAACTCCATTACAAAACACACACATTTCAGTGCTTGTCGGGTAACATTCATTAAGTTCTGGTCAAAGTAAGCACTATGAGTCGTTGGCATTCGCCTGTTGTGGGACCATGAAGCTGTTTACCACAGTGACAGTTCGCATAATTTACTTGTTGGGGAGGGCGGTAACCAACAACCTGAACATGCCTTGAAAGCTAATGTTTAACATGATTTAAACAGCGTTTGGTAGATCAGACCAGACGCAAATCGAATTAAACACTAGGCCGAGGTGTTAGATATCTTATGTTTTATAGTGAATGCAGAACAAATGCACTGAAATAGCGATAAGATGAATTATGTTTGGTGTTAGGTACGCCGTGAGTATTGCGCTTCCTGATCAGCTGATCCAACGCTGCACCAAAAACCAAATATTTTACAGTTCCTCTGAAAACATACATCACAATATAAAGAGACACATTAGGGGTAGTTTGCATTCTGTGAGGAGACCCTACTGACCATTTACATAGTATGAGTAAGGCTGTGGGATTTATTAGCAGTATTCTCCCCTTGTAAGTCACGGAGGGCGGTGACGGAGAAACGTAAACAGCTTTTGTTTAACACAGTTTAAATGTCTCTAGTACTGAATTAATGAGAATATTATGACGAAGTGTAAGTTAACGTAAATAATGCCTTGCAGAAAATAACGGAAACCTTAAATGGCCAATTTGTTAAACAGAGTTTAGTTTGATGCTGCATGCCAGGTTAGCATTACCTTAGCAGACTCCTGTGAAAGATGGGATTCGACGGGAAACATCCAGCAGTAACGTTTGTCACCAACAACTAAACATCGTGTTGCTGATCAAGTTAGCTTCTCCAGGCTAACGTTAGCATCGCACGAACCCAGCGTTTGCGGTGTTAGAAGATGGGCTAACGTTAGCAGCAGGAGGAAGATCGTGAGTGACTTACTGATAGTTTAGAAGTGAGGGTTCCCGCTCAGATGTTGTCACAGATGTTTTATTCACTGCTGAATGTTGCTGAGTTGAGGTGACATCGCCCTGACACAATTCATCCTGATGCCGAAAGCCTGTCAACAAACTGCGCCACCCGCAGCTGACACTGAGAACTACACCAGTGCGCGTGATGTATTTAATCTTTCTCTTCCATGTGAAACACTAACACACACACCTCCCTGCTGCTCTCACTGTCTGTTATCTGTTGGTTAATTATCTTCATCTATAGCCAGAAGATCAATTTAAAAAAATAAATGTCTAAAATAAGGACAGGAAGCGGAAACGGCGAATGCTGGTTGGAAAACCTGGAAACTAAATGATTTGAATGTCTTAACTTACTAAATGGCTACTAATTGATCTAAACTCTCGTTACTGCAAATACGTTTACGGTAAACAGTAAATGTAAAGTTATCATAATAAATAACCAAATTTTTAATAAATACTCACTTTTGTAAACAATGATATTGTGTGATACAAAAATAAACTGGAATTTACAATTTTGTTATACTACTTTCCTCTTTAAAGTTGAAACAAGATTTATTGCATACATATATTTATTAATAACAGCTTGATAAAAGTTTTACATTAGTGAAACAACATTTTGTTACGTTAACACAAAACACATTTTATTTTAAAGTATGTTTTATCTAAATTTGTCTTGTTAAAATATCAGCACAAAAATTTCTTTAGGTAAGATGTTTAATTCCAAATTAGAAATACATATTTATAAATTAATATTTTATATCAGGTCCTATAATCCGGTCCGGTAGTGAATCCAGTCCGGAAAGCTTATGCTCCCGCTCCCGCTGAGAGCTAAGCTAGGCTAACGTTAGTTCAAATCTTCCCCCGCTAACCGTCTACTGTTCCCGCTATCATCGTTCCCGTTAATGTCGTCCTTCGTCCCCGCGCATCATTTAATACACTAGCACACACAATTTTTATAAAACAGTATTAATTTAGTAATACCGATCGAAGCACCGGTTGATCTGTTCTACGAACTGGTCCTAGTCTGAGCTAAGCTAACATTTCCCCTCACAGCCAAAATGGCGGACAACGAGGATGACAGCAGTTCTACCAGAACAATAACGCTCACGGAGCTGCCGGGCGCTGCGGTTGAGCTTCCCGTAACCCGCTGTACGCAACCCGGGAACAGTTCAGCAACAGCGTCCGCCGCTGAGGTCACCCAGCACGGGAAGAGTGTGTCGGCAGCGGTCGCTAAACAGAACAGTCAGCCCATGGAGAGCTCACAGACATTCCCCGTTCCTGAGAGCAGTCAGTCTAGCGAGAGTTTACCGGCAGGATCTGAAGCTCAGCTTACGGACTTCTTACAGAGCGGCCCGGCAAAACAGAGCATTCTGGTGGGAACTGAGTTCACCGGTCTCGGTCCGGACTTGGTCAACACCACCATTATCTACGTGCAGCCGGACGGAACCCTGGTGGAGGGATCCGGGCTTACGGCCGAGGAGCAGCAGGCTCTGCTGGACCAGCTCACCAAGCAGCAGATCGTCCAGGTTTCCGACACCGAGGCCGCGCAGCTGCTCCAGCAGAGCCAGCTAGTCAAAACCATCCCGGTCCACAACACAGCCCTGGACCCCAACCAGCTACAGCAGGTCATCAACCAGGTCACCAAGTCCCAGCAACAGGTACAGGTCCCCCAGCAGCAAGTCCATGTTCAGGTCACTCAGCAGACCCCAAAGCTGATCCAGGTTCCTCAGCAGGGTCTAAAGCAGCAGATCCAGGTCCAGCAGGGTCTGAAGCAGCAGAAACAAGTCCAGGTCCCTCAGAACCTAAAGCCCACAACCCAGAACAATGCGTCCCAGCAACTAAAGAGCGTTGCCCAGCAGGTTGCCATGCAGACCAGTAGCTCAGTCCAGAAGGTGGGTAAGACCTGGAAGCTGCCTCAGTTTGGTTCGACTGGACCAGTGGCTTTCACCTGGTCCAAATTAAACCGGACTGAGTAGAAAAGAGTCAAAGTAATGTAATGTACTGTACTGTAATTATTAATGCACTAATATGTTCATCACTTAAGTGTTGGCGCTGGTAATGGTCAAGCTGATTTTAATGACCCTATACAAAGTTTTAATTTGAGCTGCTAAATAAAGTTTTTTTCTTTAGGTTTTCAAAATAAATCTAATTTAAAAAAGATTAAACTAACTAATTATAACAAAGTTTGGTCATGTAATTATTGCTTTCTAATCCTAGACAAACTTTAAATGAGGGCCGGGGATCGAACCACTGACCTTGTGATCCCGCCCCTGTTTTAGTAGTTATGGTTTTAGTGTTTCTTTAATATCCTAATGTGATGTGTGAACAGTTTAATCGCTGAGATTTTACCTGTTTTGTATCCTTTCAGTCAGAGCCCGTCAGGATTCAAATCCAGGTTCCTCCAAAACAGGAAGTAAAGCCTGGCGTTGCGCCACCACAAAAGAGCATAGCTGTCAGTCATCCGCAGCTTAAGCTATCAGCCAATGGGAGCATGAGTAGTGCCCAAATCATCCACATCCAGCCTGTGGTTGGTCAACAGGGTCAGCAGTTCTTCCTGCAGCAAAGTCCAGGTGATCCTGCCATCCAGCTACTGTTACCAAGTCCTACTCCTGTCGTTGTTCCTTTGGTCCACAAGCACCCAGGTCAGGCATCATCACCAGGCACCACCTCTGGTCAGGGACACAAACCTGTAGCTTCCCCGATGAGGGTCCAAACTCCCTCCATTGTCAAGACCACACCCACCACCACAACTAAAACTGTTAGTGTCCCGCTAATTAAAACACAGGCTAATGGCACACCAAGTGCTGTGGGGAACAGTCCTGTTAAACCATCTGCAGTCATCGCAAAAGTACCGGTACAGAGCACCACATCTGCCCCATGTTCCATGGTGACCACACCCCCTGTGGCCCTGCCCCCAGCACTGAAGGACAGAGATCGAGAAAGAGAGGAGAAGAAGAAAGTGAAGAGGAAGGAGAAAAAAGCGGTAAAGGTCCAGACCCGATCTGGGCGGGTCTCAAGACCCCCAAAGTACAAAGCCAAAGACTACAAGTTCATAAAGACAGAGGACCTAGCCGATAGCCACCAGTCGGACTCTGATGACTACTCAGACATGAGTGTGGAGGATGAGGAAGGGGAGGGAGGGAGGAAGGATGCTTCCGGCATCTCGCCCTCTCTCACCTACAGCCATAAGTCCCGGTCCCATCGTTGCCAGACCTGCGATAAGGCCTACATAGGTCCTGGAGGCCTAAATCGCCACTACAAACTGAACCCGACTCATGGAGACCCAGACCCTTGCAGCGGCCAGCCCAGCAACACACCACGCCCACTTAGAGACACCAGTCAATCAGAGGAGACAACAGCAGGAGGTGTCAGACAGGGGGAGGAGGGGAAGGAGGAGGAGGAGGAGGAGGAGGAGAAGAAGAATGATGAAAAACCTGCAGCCCCTGCACCAAACAAAGTAGGAGATCAGGGGGTTACTGACTGGTTAATTACTAGTTAATGTTTGATTACTAGTTGATATGTTTGAGATTTAGTGGGTGCTTTATTTTGATTGGTTTAGGTAATTCCTCAGTTAGTTACTGATTAACAGACTGGTTAAAGTAAGTAAGTAAATGCAGCCTTCTTAATTGGTGCTTAAGTAGTTACCTTCTGACTGGTTAGTCACAGTCTGGTTTACTTTCTGTTTTCAGTTGGAGGGGGGACCAGCAGCAGCTGTAGGACTCAGGGGCCTCTATCGTCGGGGCCCTGGCCGGCCCCGAGGGCGAGGCCGGGGCCGTGGGCGGGGTCGACCACTATCACTGCCTCCTAAGGTGAGTCTGCCACAGACTTGTTAAATTGGTTTAAATGTACAACTCTACAGTCAAGTATGATAGACCTTAATCTGAATGGTCTAATTTCTCAGGTGACCGTGGGTCTTGTCAGCAGGCGAGGGCGTCGGGGTCGACCCCCCAAAGTTAGTGTTACCACGGTAATAGCAGAGCAGCAGATGGAGAGGAGGCAAGACCGACTGCAGGAAGTAAGACAAAGTGGAAACGTGAAACACATTAAAACGTTTAATGTGGTTTTACATTTGCATACCTGATATTCTGTTCCCATGATGACCCTGTTTTGTTTCCAGCTGGTGGAGCAGTGTGAGGATGAGGAGCTGATGGATATTGTCCTTCCACGTTTGACCAAAGTCTTGAGTCTGTGGGACCTACTGCTGGCTAAGGTACAGTCGAGTGGGAAAAGAACCCACTTTCCCCACACCGAATGTGTCACACCATCTAGGTGGTATTCTTCTTCTTTCTATTACTGAAAACCCAACCTCTCTCCTCTCATGTTTCAGGTGGAGCGCAGAGCTCCAGCTCAGACTCGGTTTCCAGATATTTACCGTGAATTTGAGTCTTTGCAGGCTCAGGTGAGGCAGGCAGCTCAGGACTACATTGTCAGTCCGCAGGGGACAGCCACACCGCTTGAGGTCAGGAACATAGAGGTGAGAGGTTCTGATAAGTCCCATTATTGTCTGCAGGGTTCTGCTTTGCAGTTAAGAACGGTCCTGGTTTTATATACAGTCCTGGCCAAAAATATTGGCACCCTTGCAATTCTGTCAGAAAATGCAACCCTTCTCTCTGAAAATTCTTCCAATCGCAAATGTTGTGATATTCACATGTTTATTGTTTTTGTTTGCACTGGAAAAACAACGATAAAACAGAAGAAAAGTCAAACTTGATTTAAAAATTCATACAAAACTCAAAAATGGACTGGACAAACTTATTGGCACCTTGTCAAAATTGTAAGAAATAATGGCTTTTTAAGCATGCGATGCTCCTGTAATTTGTATTTAGACACACAACTGTGGCAAGTAGGAATATAATAATCACAGTTAACCAGTTGCAACCAGTTAAAATTGAGAAAAGTTGACTCAATTTCTTGTGTGTCACACTGAGCATTGAAAAAAGAAGGTGAAGTAGGTGTAAAGAGGTGCCTGTGGATTTGAGAAAAAATTGTAGAAAAACATGGACAATCTAAAGGCTACAACATCATCTCCAGAGATCTTAATGTTCCTGTGTCCACTGTGTGCAATATCATTGAGGTTTACAGCCCGTGGCACTGTAACTAACCTCCCTGGACATGGACGGAAGAGCAAAATTTATGACAAATTACAATGAAGAATTGTTCAAATGGTGGATAAAGAACCACAGTTCTTCTGGGAGAACAAACTGGACAGACAAGACAAAAGTAGAGCTTTTTGGTAAAGGACATCATGGCACTGTGTACAGAAAAAGCAATGAGGCCTTTAAAGAAAAGAACACAGTTCCTACAGTCAGACATGGTGGAGGTTCAAAGATGTTTTGGGGTTGCTTTGCTGCTTCTGGCACTGGACACCTTGACTATGTGAACGGTATCATGAAATCTGATGATTAAAGAATCCCAAAGAATTTTGGGACTCAGTGTAGTGGCTAATGTCAAAAAGCTGCATCTCCACCAGAGGTCAAGGGTCTTCCACCAGGACAATGACCCAAAACATACTTCAAAAAGCACTCCGAAGTGGTTACAAACAAAGCGATAAGGAGTTCTGAAATGGCCAGCAATGACGCCAGATCTGAATCCCATCGAACACCTGTGGAGAGTTCTCAAAACAACAGTTGGGAGAAGGCATCCTTCAAATCTGAATGACTTGGAGCAGTGTGCAAAAGAAGAGTGGTTCAAATTACAGTAGAGAGGTGTAAGAAACTCAATCATGGTTACAGGAGCGGGTTAATTTCAGTTATTTTTAAGGGGGTGCTACCAAATATGAAGTTAAGGGTGCCAATCATTTTAACTGTAACAGATTTGACTTTTCTTCTGTTTTTTGTGTTGTTCCAGTGCCAACAAAAACAATATGCACGTGAATACCAAAATATTTGCAATTGGAACAATTTTCTGAGAGAAGGGTTTCATTTTCTGACAGAATTGCAATGGTGCCAAAATTTTTGGCCATGACTGTAGGTCTCTGGACTGAACATTGCTGTGTTTTAGGTTGCCAGGTCTCTGGGAATCCTGGATGAAGTGAACAAGATGAAAGTGGTCCCCGGAGCATCTCCCAGCTCTAGTCAGACCAATAAGAACATCCGATACATGGAAGTAAGCACGCTGTGAGGTCAGGGTCCAGTCTGATCTGGATCCAGGTTGGATCTGGTTCTAGTGTGTTCACCTGCTGTCCCTAGAATATGTAGTTAATGTGTCTATCCCTAAGAGTGTCAGGTGTCAAGAGTAGACCTGATGCTGGTCCAGGTTGAATCTGATTTATTCAAAACTCTGTATCCCAGAATTCCAAGATGCTGCCACCATCCAAGAGATTCAAGATGGAAAACAGTGTTCCAGTTCAGCAGAATGGCATTGAGTCCAAAACAGGTACAAGTACTGCATCAGTACTACATTAGCTATACAGACTACTGCATCAGTTCTACACATTACTGCATCCTTACTACATTTGTACAACATATTATTGTATCAGTACTATAGGTACTTTCAGAGAAAAAAATACTAGGGACTACCACCTGGGGAGCTTCAACCCAGAACTACCCTTCTTCAGGGTTTCTTTTTTATTTTATTTTTTTACCACTGGCAGTACAGATCTTAACAGCCTACTGGTGAAAACAACAATTGTTCAAAATTACAAAAGATATAACTGTCCACATATTAATCCATATGGGGATTTTCTATCATAATAAAAAGCTTAAAGCATGCTGCATTGGCTCAATGTTTGACCAATCAGTTTAACATTGTTTCTATTCAGCTGAGGACATACCTACTCTACAGTACGAGCTAAAACGGTTCCTCAAAACTGTTCCAGGAACCTTTTATAGTTTGTAGTTCCTGCAGTCCACACACAAAAAAAGGAGGGAATTTCGGTTATAGTTCTAAAAGGTATGAAAATGTTTCTCTGGTCTAAGAGAACCATACATCAGTACTACACATACTACTGTTGTCTCCCAGGTGGGACTACGCTGACCCCCTATGTGTGCTCATCTCTGAAGTCATGCTCTGTGTCAGTGTCTCCTCTGGTTATTCCAGCTGGATCAAGCGTGCTGAACACCACAGCTGTCTCCGCCTCCAGGTGAGCTCACTCTGCCCCTGATGTTGAACGGTGCATAGAGAGCAGATTTTCCTCTGTGTATCAGTGTCAAACCTGGACAAGGACTAAACCTTTTTCTGTGCTCCCACCAGCCCCTCTGCCTCCGCTCCCACCAACCAGGCTCCACTCCCTGATATACCTATGGAGGTAACCCCAGGTGAGGACAAGGTGGAGACTCTGCCAGGAGGTCAGCACAAGGTCTTCAGCACCAGCAACATTGCGGTGAAGGAATCTGAGAAAGCTCTGGGTCTTGATCCTACCACTGAATTTAAGATACCCAGCACAGACCAAACACCTGGGTCCACCTCAACTCCGACATCCAGTTCGTCCAGTTCAATCCCGACATCTGCTTCAGTTAAGGCACCTGAGTACAGTACAGTCCAGTCTGTGGTGTCCTCTGGGCTTCAGCAAAAGGGAATGTCTCAGTCTGAGTACACCACAGATGCATGTGAGGCCAAGGAGCTGCAGGAGGGACAAGAGATCTACATCCAAACTGAGGGGTTGACAGTCCAACTGGCAGAGCCCGGATCAGACCGGATTGTCATTGTCAATGGGCCAGATGGGACCACAATGCACATCCAGACACCAGAAGGGGTCCCTTTGGAGGCAGTCCAAGCCCTGCTGGGAATCGAGTCTTCAGATGGAGCTAAAGTTCCTCAGTAAACCTGCATCTGGACTCTACACTGATCTCTTTAGAACTGAACCTGACCTGAACTACATCACACAGAGTGTGTTTTTTTTTTTTTTTTTTTAGGTGGTCCCAGGTGCTGTGGACAGACTCTACAGCAGCAGACCAACACCTGGTCCCCAGAACACCTCGACCCATAAGTTAAAAAAAAAATTGGTCTACAAGCACGTTTGTGGGAATCAGACTACTGTCAAACTGTAAAACATAACTATGGCCTTTAGGGGGTGCCAACAGTTTTGGAGACTGGTTTCAAGTGTTGGATCATGCTCCATTAACTTCAGACCTGGTATTAGATTTAGCTCCTCATGAACTGATGATTACTTTTTCTGAGGTTTCAGTTTATTTTATTTAGTGGAACTTATAAAAAATTTACATCCTGAGGAACAAAAAAATTCAAAATAAACATATAATATCCTGATCGGCAGCAAACTGATCCAAATCAGTAAATCCAGATCAGTAAATTCTGGAATTAGTTTAACAGCTGAAACTTTTAAAGACAAGAAGACGATATTATCAGTTTGTGATCGGGATACATTGTCCTCTCTGGGCTTTTGTACTCAGCTCATTGTTTGTTGGTTCATTCAGCTCTCACCTGTGATGATATCATCAGCAGGTACCTGCAGGTTTTTAAAGAATCTGGACTTGTCAATGTGTGAAGTTGTTTTGTTTTTTCCCTTCCCGTGTTTCCATCTTTGTGGTTTAAAGTAGAAATGGATCAGTTGCTGTCTATATGTAGATAAATATGAAAGTTTAAACAAATTGCACTATTTTATTACTTTTTATAAAAGTTCACAGTGAACCGTTTTCCAAACGTAAACCTATTGTTTGGAGGTGAGAGACGGACTTTAGGAGGAGAACAGATTTAATAGATTTGTCATGTTGATCATTGTTTCATGTTCCTCCAATAAACAGAAAATGTTTTCACATGGAGTAGAGTGAAAAATGTTGTTGTTGTTGATATAATCTCAGAAACTTTATTCTGTAGTTTCTAGTTTAAATGTTCAGAGACAGGAAATAAAGGTGGGTGTGAGCAAGGTATAGACAAATGAATGCTTGACCATTTCCATCAGTTCATCAGCAGCAGAAACTTTCATGAGACTAAAGCTCAGATGTGGTTTAACTGGTTCCCAATCTTCACAAAACTCCGGTCATTTCCTAGCAGAATCTGTTAAAGCTACAATCAATATTCAGCTGCAGATTATCTCCATTCATTTGTCAAACCCCATAAAGAGAGTAGATTTTACATGAAGGGAATTAACTGGAGAAAAAACAATAAAAAGGTACTGTAGTACCACAGACTCTTACAGTGAGTAGAAACTGTCATCTTCATCTTCCAGCTGAACAATGCAGAAAAATGGTCAACTTGTATTTAGCAAGAATATTGTAAAGACTGTGCAAATGGCGTTCCAGTCCAGATGTGTCACCTTTTATTTAACCAGATAAAATTTGCAAAGGTTAAAACACAGTTACACAGTAACAAAACTCAACAACAGTCTTAAGAGGAAGAAAGTTAGAGAAGAAGCTACTAAACTGACAGAGAGTCACTGACACTGTAGTTTGTGATGCCTCTGACTACACACTCCAGGATGCATGTGAGCTCACCTTAGTTTACCTGTTTCTTTTCCTACCACTCATCAACATCCAGTCTACGCTAAGCTAGGTAACACCCTGAGATTGGTCACATGCCTCTGGAAGACAGGCGATATCAAAGTGGGCGGTGCCCAGTCTCCAGCAGAAGAGCCTCAAGAGTCAGTCTGGCCTGTGGGGGGATGAAGGGCTGGTGCAGCCAGCATGACAGGTAGACCATGCAGAGGTCAGAATTTGCTGTGTGAGCCAGTTCCTGCAAAATGGTCTGCTTCAGCTTCAGCTCCTGACTGAAGGCATCTAACAGGAAACTGGATGTTACCACTGAAATGTCAGAAACGTTGCACATTAGACAATAGCAGTGAATCAGTAGGTAAGTCTCAGGTGTTTTCCAGGCAATCTCACCAAACTGTTTGGTGTTCCAGGTGTGAAACAGAGGTAACTTTCTTCCTTCAGGACCAAACTGAAATTCCTCCAAATCCTGAATACCTTGCTGTGATGTCACCAGACGCTCCATCTTTGTCACCACAGCAACCTGACAGGAAGAGGAAGTTTTAACTTTCCAGACATTGAAACTGCTGAGAATCGGTTTAGTTTAACAACTTTTATACTGGTTTAGAATCAGCCATGAGGACAAATTAAAGTACAGGTCTGCATGGACCCACTTGGTTCTGAGGGACCTAGACCTGTGATGCGAGTGTGGTGAATTTTGATGAGGCGATGTTTTTAAGGATAATAAAAACCATACATATGATGTGTTGATGTTTCAAACCATTTGTGTATGATCATATGATTCATCCAGGTCCAGATGGTTAATACGTGGTAATATATGTAAGAATGACTGATAAATGACAGTTAACACGCGTTAAAAAAATTATTATTATATGTTTGAACTGAGTATACACATTGCTTGTGAATCACTGGGCCACACAGACTGGGTAACCGATCACATCAAGACAGGGAAGGCTTGGTGCACGTTTTTTTTTTTTTTTTTTATTAAAATGTACCAAAAGAGGAAAGTTTTCTTAGAAAAAGTGACCTTGACAAGACAGACAATTTAATGTTTTTGTCTTGGATAAAGTTCGGTTCCATCCAAAGGACTCACTCCCCAGCTGGGTGGAACGTTTCAGATGGAAGGATGGAACCTCTGATTGACAGATGAGGCTATGATGAGACGCACTGACAACAATAAAGTGAATTATGTATGTATAAATAAGATATATAGAATAAATACATATGTTGAAGTCTTATGAAAGGATTTTCAAATAATGGTAATAGACGACTGAATAAATTATAGAAATTTAAGATCAAATATTTAAAAAAAATGTGGGTCAGATCTTATTCTCCAAATAGGGATTAACCCAGAAAAGATGTATAAAAGGTTTTGAACTGCGTGATATCAGTCAAACCGAGTCCAGAACTATCCTCAGCTTTACTGTCTGTATTGTTGATTTATCAGCACAATAAATCTTTGAAATGTCTTTGAAGAAGCTTTTATCTGACAGGAAGTAGCAATAAACTATTGAGCCGATCCACGACATGAGTCAGTCTGGTATAACTGGGTTCAGTTTTCCTGCTCCAGGTCTCGGGAAAGTGTGTCTGTCTAACCCTCTAACAGACCCAAGGTCCAACATTCCAACTGAAACCTGCGACTTCAGTGTCTTTAAACTAAACAGATTATTTCAGAGAGAAGACGAAAAATGTCATAATGTTTATAAAGAAA
This sequence comes from Channa argus, assembly GCF_033026475.1. Taxonomy (NCBI): domain Eukaryota; kingdom Metazoa; phylum Chordata; class Actinopteri; order Anabantiformes; family Channidae; genus Channa; species Channa argus. Next base: position 22,964,986 of record NC_090212.1, on the reverse strand, counting down.
ACAAACAGAAATATACAAAGAAAAAAAAAACCTGAAACATCACCATTTTATTCACAGTCTCCTGAAGTTTGCAACATGTGTCCTGCAGCTCTGCACCTGTTGTAGGTGATGAAGGTGATGTGGACGATGAAGCTGAATCAGATTTGTCCAGCAGATGCTTATCGCTCTGAGACCTGATGGACAAAAAAATTAGGGAAATCAGTTTACAGTGGTTCAATAACGATGATCAGTAAAGATTTTATTGACGATTTCAAGCTGATGTAATCCACAGACAGGAAGTCAATAATTTAAACTGTGATAGTGAACTGTTTCTTTGAGTTATTCTGAATACTTGAGTTAAATTTAAATAACTAGCCTAATCCAATCTCACCGTCTGATGTTGACAATGTTCGTTGCAACACTGAATCCGTCCTCGTTAAGTTTTTCCCACCTCAGCATCAAGTTGTGCCAGTTGGCTGCATTGTCTTTGATCTTTCGGCCACTTCCTGTCACAGCTGAGCACTTCCTGTTTGCTGAGGACACTGGGATGTCACTGGGAACGCCTGAGAACAGAGTTTACCTGGGTTTATTAGAGCTTTTTAGAGTGAGAAAAGGGCTGTGAGTCTTTCATGTCACTCTGCGGCTTTTGTGCACATTTACGCACAGCCAGGGACGATTCAATTACTGGCAAGTCATGTGGAAATGGTGTAAAACTGTTGTAATAAACGTTTGTGCATCAAAGACTGGCTAGTGAAGACATTTGTGTGTTGTTTATGTCCACCCTACGATGTAAACAATGTAAACACAGACTTTGTGCTCATTCTACTGAAACTTCAGTCGCTGTGACCTAAGGCTACTAATTTTATTTTGGGTGACTTTAACCACTGCTCCTCAGACAATGCACTCAAGAGCTATTATCAATATCTGTCTTGTCCCACTACAAAGAGCAAGACACTAGAACGTTGCTATGGTCCAGTATAAAAATATGAAAAAGAGTATATAAACCTAAAAAACATATGTGTGTCCTCAAATAGAGACAAACTCTCTCGTCCTGTATTTGAGTACTGAGTTAGCTCGATAAAAAGTCAAACACACAAACCCAGATTATAACTGTTTGTTTCCTGTTCGTCGATCACATGGAGGGCACGTCTCACCAATAATTACACTATCGATTAGTGAACATATACTCACCTTCCATCTGATCAGTACTTGAGTAAGTCACTCCTGCAGATCACGTTGACCACATTACGCTTCCTTATTGTCCTTTCCTTCTGTGGTGTTTTTCCGCAGCTGATTTCTTCTTCGGTTCTTATTTGACCGACGTCATTTACTGACAGTAACTTAAAGATGTTTTATTATGAAGATGTCTCGCGCTGTCTGCAGTTAAGAGAGCAAAAACAAATCACAGTGAAACTTCTGTGCTCTTTCTGTGCTGCAGTTACATCTGTTTATTAAATTAATCATAAAAATAGAGTTTATTTAAAATTAAAAATTAAATTCTGTATTTGTTAGTTTTCCAGTTTTTAATCAACAAGTTTCTCGAGTGATGCCTCGTATCAAACGAGTGATGCCTCGTATCAAATATCAAGAGTACTATCTTTGTGGAGTTAAAGAGATACAAACATTCAGGAACTACAATTTTTTCTCGTTCTAGTTTTCTCTGAGTTCAGTTTTTATTAACATCATGTTTTCTCTCTGATGATAAGCAAACTTCTCGACTGAAATCTTGATCAAGTGACGAGAGTAAGTTCTGGGAAAAAACTGAGATCAGAGTGAGACCTCCTGCTTACGCTCAGTCTGCTCAGTGACGCAGCAAGGAAAAAAGTAGAAGAACAGTCACTCTGATCATTAGATTGCAGTTCAATGATCAATGCCAACAACCGATCAGCTATTGAGTGTAAGGACGTCCGAACTGCAACTTTCTGTTCAACAGAGACAGGTGATCAGATATCAGCAATAAACAATAATCACTCAGTGTGTGAGTGTTGACGGTGCATTGTCGGCCTGTTGTCAAACCTGTTTATAGCCTCTTGTGAACCTGTTATATACCTATCGTCAGCCTTTTGAAAGTCTGCTGTAAACCTGTTCTTAACATCTTATTGACTTTTGGATCTGTTGTTGACTTGTTCATAGCCTGTTGTGGACCTTTTGTATACCTATCTACAGCTTGTTGTAAACCTGTTGACAACCTGTTGTTGACTTGTTCATAGCCTGTTGTGGACCTGTTGTATACCTATAGACAGTCATTTGAAAGCCTGTTGTAAACCTGTTGTCGGCAGCGGGGGCCATCATGACTTCAGCACCACATCTTCCTGCCGAGCTGTGGCTGCAGGTGTTCAGTTTCCTGTCCTGGAGAGACAAACTGAGTGTACGCTGCACCTGTTTACACTTTAGGCACCTAGTCGATAAGTCTCGCCCCCTATGGAAGGGTTTCTGTGTTATCCTGCAACAGTTTTCTCGGTACAACCGCCCATTCTGGAACAGCCTGGCTCAAAGACACGTGGGCAGAGTGCTGATACGTTCAGGAAAGAGAAAGTACCTGACACAGTTGTCCTCATGGCTTCCTGCTCTTGATGCCCTGCGATTAGACGACTGGAGAGAAGGGGATGTCAACGAGCTGAAACGTTTTCACCGGCTGCAGTTCCTTTCCCTCACTTCCAGTTCCACTCCACTAAAGAACCTGGACTTCCTGTTTCCTCTGAGACATCATCTGACGCACCTCAGTCTCTGTAATGTACAGCTCACCTGTCCAGCCTCTCACCTGTTAGCCGCCATCAGTCAGCTTACTCATCTCACATCCCTGCTAGTGCACCACAATGGCAGCCTAAGAGTCCCAACGCTCAGCCGTGTCCTTACTCATCTGACTGAGCTCAAACACCTGTCCTGGACCATGATCACCTACAAGATACTGTCACATGACTTCTTTAGCCCAGTCCACCTCTCAGGTAAGAAAAAGTAAAGAAGAAGAAAAAGTTTTAACAAAACAACACAAATTTGTATTTGCATGATCTTTTGTTGGATTATTTAATCAAAATATTGTGAAAGGATTAAAAAAAATGAAAAGCAATTCACTTTGAGCTTCTTTGAGCACAAGAGGTTGGTCAGATCAAAATTGCATGTTAAACTTTACTTTCAGCAATAACTGCCTGACAATTCTGTGGCCTCCACTGATCAGTTTTTCCAGAAATTCAAGTACATTTGCTCTGAATCTTGATCATGAATTTTCCTCCCAGCTGTTAAAACAACTCATTTTTTATTTGGCTTTTTTTATTTGGCTTCTCCTACATAGTCTAGTGTATATTAGAAGTAAAAATGTCAAAACAAAAACAACTTTTTCAAGGAAGTTATCAGTCTATTCCAAGGGTCACCAACATTGTGCCTGTGGGCACCGGGTAGCCTGCAAGGACCACACGAGTAGCCCACGGGCCTATTCTAACCACTTACCTAGAGCTGCATCTAATTTTGTTGTTGCTATTTTTTTTAAATCATATTTGATAGTTATTGTGAGAAATCATTAACATGATCCGTGTTTTCACATAGATGAATATTATTAATGTAATTGATTATTAATAATAACATATAATTAAAGGTAAATTATGCTAATTTGTTATTTCAAAAGTGTGTATCGAACTGGTAGCACTTCACATTAATCGGTACCCAAGAAGTAGCTCTCAGTTTCAAAAAGGTTTGTGACCCCTGGTCTAAACTATAGTCTGCAGAGACATGCTGAAATTGATCCAGTCAGGACAGAAGAAACAGTTGAAGGCCCAAGTACACATCTGTCCAAGAAGAAAAGTACCTAAGAGCGTCCTCCTTGAGAAACAAATGCCGCACTGCTCCTACATTGGCTACATACTTGAATAAAATGAGAGAAACAATGGACAGACACCGAGTAGAAGACTCAGGTCAGTTGGTCTTACGGGCAGATTTATTAAGAAGAAAACCCCTACTAAGGTTGGTAAATCAGAAGAAAGGGTTACTTTGGGCCAAGATGCACAAACAGTGGACTTTAGATGGTTGGAATAAAGTCTTGTGCACTGGTGAGTCAAAGTTTTAGGTGTTTGGATCCAAGTGAATAATGTGTCTCAGACAACACCATCAGTAAAGCATTGAGGTGGAAACCTGATGATCTGGGGATGTTTTGGCAATGGGAGAGTGGGTGTTCTGCATCATGTGTAATGTCTCCTGAATCAGCATGGATACCACTCCATACTGAAGACACATGTCATTCTCTCTAGTCCGTGACTGATTGGAGATAATTTCTATATCCAGTAAGACAGTGACCATAGCAATCTTCCAGGTTGTGTAAGAATTATCTAGAGAAGAAAGTATCTGCTGGAATCCTCTTGGTGATGGTTTGGTAAGCTCATTCGCTGAATCTGAACCACCATCAACTTGGTCTGGGAGAAGCAGGACCAAACAGTTTGGGAACACTGTCCAACGAGTAACCCAGAGCTTTGGTAAATTCTGCAGAAGCGCTGGGAGGAAATCATACCTGAATATCTACAAAACTGATCAGTAAAATGCCTCAGATTTGTGTGTTTCCAAACATTTTTTCCATTGAAGGTAAGAAGACAGAAACTTGGTTGTGAAACGTATTAAATGTATTTACATTTTTTTTACAAATGATTTAATATGCATCTTCAAACATGCATCACAGGTGTATTTATTTGTGTTACAGGTATAATTACGTATAATTATGTGTATTTACAAGTGTATTAACAAGTATATTCACAGGTGTATACACATATGTGTTGTGTCTCTCATCCAGGAAAGGGTGGGGCCCTGTGCCTGTCTGACCTGCAGTTGTTAAACTATGATGCCATGGTAACACGGGAAGTTCTTCAGCCTTTGTCCTGCCTCCGCAGCTTGTCAGTCTACCACCTGTACTCTGTACCAGGGCCCACCTGTCACATGCAAACATGGCTGACATCACTGCCACAGCTCAGCAGCCTCACTGTTTATGGTCAGTGTAAATGTTTAACAAGATTCTACTGACGCTATTTCACCTCCTCTGTGACTCTACCATGAGAACTCTAATGTAGAAACTAAGTCATGATTTTAAAGGCACAGTGCAGTTTTTTATTCTCTGATGTTGTTTAAACTGTATCGTCAGACAAAAAAACAAACACATTTTCTCAGTTTTTCTTTAAATAGTTCCACTTTAACCTATTACCTGTGAGTCACTTACAGTGATGTCATGACCTCACTCTAACAGGAGGCCATCCTCTGGCAGCATATGCGGACTTCCTGCCGTCCTCCCTCCTCAGCTTGACTCTGTGTGTGGACCTGGAACCTGAAGATCTGCAGGTAGTCTCAGTCAGAACTCCTCACCTGGAACACCTACACCTGGAGCCCTGGAGCTCCTCCTCCAACCTAGTGAGGCTTCTTCCACAGCTGTTCCCTTGCCTGAGGTCGCTCCGGATTAGGTGAGTCCAGGTTCCACTGAAATCTGCTAAGATTCTTGAGGTTGCTTTACTCATTATTTACTGACACCAGGTTAGGTCACCTAGTGTCTTTTATTCAGGAGAACTGACTTGTTGGGTTCCTTGGTAACCTGAGGTTTTTAATAACCTCGTCTTGTTTTTGTTTCAGGCATCACCATGTCTCAGACGGTGACTTTCTCCAGCTGCACCAGCTGCAGCAGCTGAATACACTGGAGGTTTTAGACTCATTCCACAGACCCGACCCAACAGACCCAAATTGGGTCGTCAATAAGCCAAGTCCCCGTCTGCTGCAGCTGATCTTAGACCTGCAGAAACTGACCAACCACAGAATCCATGTCATTACCAGCTTAAACAGAGACCTGCTCACCTGCCACTGTGTCTGACCAGTCAGAGAGGCTGGGAGTACACCTGCTCTGAACTTAAAATTGCGTTGTTTTGAAGTGATTTGACTAAATGTGCCATATGGGGCTATTATAGTAACTTATTTGTATAAGTGTTGAGTTGTGTACCTGTGTCTTAATGCATCTGTCCTGGGATGGGTGTCTGTCTATACATAGTGGAACAAGCTACCAAACTGCAGAATCAGCAGTCTCGCTTCCCTCATTCAAAAAGCATCCTTTCAAATTCATATCCATTTAAACTTTTCCAATTTTACACCTCATGAAAATCAAACTTATTCTCATGGCATTGTTTAAATTTCTTCTGTGACTTCTCTTTGCTCACTTGGTACCTCACAATGCCTAAAGACTATATGTAAAATGTAATTTCAGTTGCTAGGATCCAGTCTAGAGAGGTTTGCACTCAGGCCAAAAATTTGTCAGTCAACCATCCACTAATTTTATATAATGAAGGTATTTAACATTTACACATTTATTTCTACATCCTTGACAGTGATAAAGTGAAGCGCCCAAAGAGTTGTTTCACACACAAGGCGAAATAAGTCCATCTCCCCCTCTGCGCATCCTTTGTCCACATCAGTCTCCGAACAAGCATGTGCAGAAAATAGGATTTAGTCCTCGAGTCTTCTTAAAAACCCTAAAACCTTGTCTGTACAAATGGAAACAAATTTCAGTTTAGTTTAAAACAAACTAAATTTAATCTGCTACACTAGGTCTTGTTTGTGATTTTTCATTAAATGAATATGAACTCATGCCATTTACCAAATAAATGTTTGTAAAGATTAAAAATACAGAAAACAGAATTTTATTTTGAAATTACAAACCGGCTTCCTGTTCAGTTATATACACAAAACGTTTTTGTATAAAAAAAACAAACGTCCTCTTTCTGCATTCATGCAGTCCATATAAACTTTCAGAATGCTTTGCATCCAGGTTTTCAGAAAGGTGTGACAGTGGGCGGAGTCCAACATTGTCCTGTTCACTCATTGATATATCACTCGGACATATCACCCTCTTTTTGTTTCTTCTTCTTTTTCTTCTTCTTGGCACTTTCCCCAACCTGAAGGTGACACATGATCAGCAAGATGTTAATTCTATAAACTTCCATAAACTACTGCAATTAAATTTACTTTTTTCAGTTTAACTTCAGAAACACATGAAACCACTTGTCATCTACTGTAACAAATTCTTTCGACCTAAATAAAAATGTGCTCTACAAGTGAAGAGTAAGGCAAATTGGTTAACTTATTTTTCATAAATATTCAAGTGTAAAAAGGTGAACTGATAAAATATAATCATCATATATCATCTCCTAATGAACGTTTAACTAAAACCACAACAGAGGTGAAACACAGCAGGTCCTATCCACAACTTTCCAGATGGAAAAGCAAAAAAGCTGAACTAATGTACTGAGTACTCAGTACTCTGCAGTGGAAAAGCACCATAAGGATCCAAAATTCTATTTTTGGATTTGGTCCTTTTTAGGGGTGGGGTGACACATTACCGCAATCAATTACGGCAATTTACTTGACTTGTAAGTTGGGCTAGAAATGAACAGTACACAAAGATTGGGTATCTGAGAAAATTAAGAAATTACCTCACTGCACAGATTTATTGTTAAAGGTTAACTAAAGGATACAAATATAAATATTTGTGTTCTGAAATCACCAGATTTAAGACACTTAAGAAAAAAAAAAAACTTCTTTATGAGTCTAAGCAAAGATGAAGCTCAGCCAAGTGTCCCTGTCTGCAGCAGAGGGAGCAGACAGCTCAGGTAAAGTCCAAGTTACTTTTTAATTCAACCGGACAACATTAGTGCTTTTTTGGGTAAAGGTTTAAAAAAGCTCTGCTAATTAACAATACTCATTAAATAATCAGAAACATGCAGAAAACCGATACCTTTCAGCTCTCATATACAAGAAGCTTTATGGTTAATTGCTTACTGCTACAGACAAATTAGTCCACATCCACCTAAAGCAGATAGTTAGAAAAAAGCTGTTTGTGCTGAACTTAATGAACTAACTGTTTAACCTAATGTGCCACAGGTTCTGGTTGACACAGAAATAGTCCCAAACCAGGAAGGACCCTGTGGCAGTGAGCAGACAGTCCCCATCAGCAGCAGACAGACGAGGACAGAGATCAGTGACTTCATGTTGATTCTTCTATTTTGTTACAGTATAGAAACTAAACTGAACTGTTTACTGAGGACATGGAGATGTAGCACATCCCTTTAACTTGAATGGAACAAGCTATAATTATTTTAATTATATTATGGAGAGACTTTATATTAGCCTGTAAAATACATATTACCAGTCCTTTTAGTCCTTTTACTGACCTCAGTCTGAGACTCTGCCTCCTCAGTCCCTGCCTCTGCTTCATCCAGTTTAGCTCTTTTCTCTTTTTTCTTTTTCTTTTTCTCTTTCTTTGCATCCTCTGGCAGTGGTGTGGACTTTGTCACTGTGCCTTCACCTTCGCTGTCTGTTGCCTCCCTCTTCCTCTGCAGAGGGACAGGTCAAAGGTCAGAGATCTCAGTCAAAAGAAAAACTGGTTTTAAATCTAAAGTCCACAATGTCTTTAACACTTAGCAGGTCTCAGTTTAATAAAAGGTTTGTTTACCTTTGTTGACATGTCACATGACTCTGTTGCCTTGGAAACACTGTTAAACAAGAAATTTTCAGTGAATAAGCTTGTTAACATTAGGACTGAGCCTGAGCAGCTACTGGGATTGTCATTGTGATTGTAGTATACTACATTACTGTCCTCAGGTAAGCTGCAGCTCAGCAAAGTGCAGAGTGAAGAAGCTCAAACCTGAAAGTTGCTGTAGCAGACTGACTCCCTCAGAGAGCACATCAGTTCAGTAAGGGATAACTGTCTGCATGTGTCCCCCCAGCCCTCCCCAGGTGAGCTATACCTGTAGTCAATGTACTGGTTCTTCCAGTCCTGCGGTGTGCTGCCATTGGGTTTCCCATGTTTGTCCAGAAGTCCCTTCTTAATCATTTCTTTCTTTTGACTTGCCTGAAGAAAACAAAACTTGTTAAGCTTGAGCTACATTTGTTCAGTAAGTTCAGCAAAAGAGAGAGAGAGAGAGAGAGAGAGAGAGAGAGAGAGAGAGAGAGAGAGAGAGAGAGAGAGAGAGAGAGAGAGAGAGAGAGAGAGAGAGAGAGAGAGAGAGAGAGAGAGAGAGAGAGAGAGAGAGAGAGAGAGAGAGAGAGAGAGAGAGAGAGAGAGAGAGAGAGAATGCTGGGTGAAGCCATCAGACAAGGGTGATAGATAGGAGGTCATCATGGCTCTAGAGCTACTGTGGCTACTCAATATCATCATGTGGCTTCAACTGTACCCTGAAGTCTCCTGAAGGGTGATTAAGTAGGTAAGGCAGATAAAGTTCAGATGTACCTTTGGTCCCAGGCCCCACTTCCGAGGGTAAGTGTCTCTTTCCATGATCACACGCTTTATCTTTGCAACTACGCCATGATCACAGGTGGAGATGACTGCGGTTGTCATCAGAGCAACAGCTAGAAACAGTATAGAGCAAACAGTGTCACTTTACCTGGTCTCAAAACATACATTCCAACAATTAACCTATGACTTATTTACCTTCAAATTTACTTCCTGTGCACAACTTCACATTTCATCACTTATCTTTACTAATTAACTTCAGATCCATCTTGTGTGAAGCCATCAGAAAAGGGTGATAGATAGAAGGTCACCATGGCCTGAGAGCTACTGCAGCTACTCCATTTCATCATGTGGCTTCACCTGTGGTCACACGCAGCCTGTATCTCACCTGTACAGATGGCCTCCCCCTTTGTTGTTATGACCACAATGTCCTGGTTCACCTCGATGCCATCCTCGTACCTGAGTACACCGGGCAGCATAATCTTGGCGCCATAACAAATTGCATTCACCTAGAGACAGACAGCTGTGGTAAACAGACCGACTGGTAACAGGTGTGGCGGTGAGTACGAAGCTGAGAAAGACTTACGGCACTGTCCTTCATCACCAGGCGTTTGTGCGACACCAGCAGCTTCTCCAGAGGGAAGATGACTCTCCTCAGGTATGACTCATCTTTGTTGTGGTCAAACTGCCACTGAGCATCCAGGACGTCGTGCATAGTCATCATGTTGTCCTAAAGCAGTCGCATAAAAACCTTGATTTCATGAGGTCACAGCAACAGCAGTGATGTCATTGTGATGTAAGCAGGAGTGAGGACTCAGATGTACAGGTGATGTAATCTGTGTCTCTGCTGCAGGTTTCTGTTTCAAAGTCTAATTATCAGACCTGCACTGAGCAGCAGGACTGAACTCAACACTTTGAATCTCTGAATATATTAACAGGAATTATTGTAGTTGCTGCTGAGGAGATTGTGGATTTCACTGCTTCTGAAACTTCACTGCACTACTTGTAACCGCTCCTTCTGACTTGATTGTCTTTCAAGGTGTAGCAAGATTCTCTTAGATGTGAAGCTATTTTCATTTAACTAGAACCGTTTTAAGACAACAGAAGTAAGGCACAGTTGTTTCTGAATCTGGTGCAGAGTTTATTTTAAGCACATAAATGACCCAACTGAACATAAAAACCTGGCTAAACAGAGCTGGTGCTGACCTTCTCTCCCAGAACTCCAGATCGAACTCTTCTCAGCTCCTGCATCTGACCCCCTACACCAAGCAGCAGACCCAGGTGGACACACAGAGTCCGGATGTACGTTCCTGCTTCACAACTCACCCAGAAAATACCTGCAACACAGGCACACGTGACATCACTGACATGGCAGTGGTGATCTGATCTCAAGATTAACACTCAACATTGATAATGCGTCTACCACATATGCATCAAATAACACATATTGATCAAGTTCTCACCCAGCCTCCTCTCAGGGTCATACTCGATCAGTTTGCTCTCGTAGATCGTTCGGACTCTCAGCTGACGTTTCACGGCAGCAATCAGCGGCGGTCGCTGGAACAAAGCTCCGGTCAGAGTTTCCAATGCCTGCAGATAGAAACACGGTTGCCAAGGGTGATATGACAAGAACAACCTAGTCTTTGAATGATCAAAATTTTCATATCTTAAATAAAAACCAAAACCCACAACTTTAGATTATCAGAAAGTACAGACCCAGGGGGTATTTGTAGTTTGTAAGTCCCTGACAACAATTTAGAGATTAAACATATTACAAGTTAAAAAAAATAAACAAAAAGCTGTATAATATAAGTTTCAATCATCCTGCTCATCCCAGCTCAGTGTTCAGTAAGGTTTAACTAATCAATAAATATATCATTTACTGATCAGTAGCAGGAACTTACCCGAGCCAGAGCATGTTCGCTCTCTATTGCATTGTGCAGCCGAACGATTCCCACATACTCTTTACCTGCAACGCACACAGAGAGTAGTGAGGGGGGCTGCTTGTTTTACTGTGCTGTTGAGCATTTCAACTGGGGGGAGACGGACACTAGCAATTAAATCACAGAACAGTTTTCTTACCAGCACTCTGTTGAGATTTCACCAATCGTGTGGCTCTGTCAACACAGACGATCAAACAGCCAGTGACCTTCGGGTCAAGCGTCCCGCTGTGACCGGTCTTCTCTACCCGCAGGATTCTACGGATCCATGCCACCACCTCGTGAGACGATGGGTTTGCAGGTTTGTCCAGATTAATGAAGCCGGACCTGGAAGAAGACAGGTGGTGCACCTTAGCTTAGCATTAATGTGGTGCCTGAGCTGGCCTCAATTTTAACATTGTCGATTAGCATTAACCTATGTGCTACTTTAAATTTTACAGGATGATAGTTTAGCACATAATAAATGTCTTCATGAGATACAAGTGCAAATTAAGACTGAATTTTCGTTTGAAATAGAATCAGTGCACAGGAAGTTGTGAAGGAGTTCCAAAACTTCCAAATATTGGCATTGAGGTTGCTGAACATGCAGAATTTGGCAGCTGGTTCCACCATTGGGGGACCAAAGAACTGAAGACCTTTGCGTGGGATCTTTTGCTGTGTGGTGAACGAAACAGGACAGGAAAAGCTCTCATCTGAACAGAAGGCCATGTGGGCAGAACAAGAGCTGAGCCCTGTGGAGTAGCGATGTAGACAATGTGAGCGGTTTAAACATGCCCCTGCCAAGATACCATAGAGGTATGTCCAGATAAGTAAGACCTGAGCCAAGCCAGAGATGTTCCAGATGCCCAAGGACACAGACAGGCCAAGTGGGAATACGAGAAGCCTGACCCGCAGCTTTTTCTAAGACCATTCAGAGTGACCACTTTTAAAGTCAGACTGGTTGACATTTGGGATGTTGTTCAAACTTAAAGTTCATTCAAGGGTCTTTGCCAGAAATGTAAGTCAGGTCTGGCAGGCATTAGTGTGGATGCAATTTGACTTGGAGGGTATGAGATCTCGAGACCAGGAGGATTTGAGAAGAGGAAGGTGTATTTTCTTCCATCAGACTAAAAGACAAGGAGACTAAAGTGCAGATGAAATTAGCATAGTGTAGCCATATGAAGGTGAGAACTGGGAGTCAATGACTCCCTTCTGATTAGACAAATGGAAGTGAAGTTAAGTCATCGGCAGAGAGGGATGTGAGGAGGAGGGGGTAGAGGAGTGATTTGAAAATGGAGAACAGTTTCCTTGTAATATTCAGTTTTTGCCTTGGTGGCGCTGTGAGAAAAAGTTGCATAGGGCTCTGATATTCGGCCTGAGTAGAGGGAGTCTCGATGTTGTCCAAGGTATTGCCAGGTTAGCCTAGCATTAGTGTGTTACCTGACATAGTCCTGGATGTTCCTCTTCAGAGGGTTGCTGCCGCTCGGTAGAGGAGTGTAATGAGATGTCCGAATGTTCAGTTTATCAAAATTCTGCAGAAAACAAAACAAAGGTGTGCTTTCATTTTGAAAGTCTGTGTGTCTGCAGTTTCACTCAAATTCTTTGTTCATTAAATTATATTAATTATAGCAAAAATATTTTAAACTTGATTTATTCAGGACAGTTTCACCCTTTTTACGGAAACACTGACCACATTCACACCTGAAATCTGAGCTTCCTTAACAATTTTGGTAGCATTTTACCACAATTTGTAGTAGGAAATGTCCAAAACAATAAAGCCATCTTCAAACTATTTTTGTCCATCCCTAGCTTGGGCTTTGGAACCACGTTCTAAGTATTAAGATAGCAACGTCCAAAGACTCAAAATAAGTTAATGGTGACCTGATATTCTTTTTAAATCCGGGTTTGCTGTCATACATAGACCACCCAATCATGTACAGCACTGTGTTTTCTGGTTGAACATCCAAAACCATAGAAAATTAAACTTTAGACATTTTAAGAGTCTACATTCAAGAAATCTCATAATACCATGAATACTTTCAAAATAAGAGTTTTTACAAACTGCTATTCTTGTGTATGCGTTAGCTTAACATTACTGTGTTTTCTGCTTTAGCAGATTTTTCACACCAACCCCATTCACGTCTCTGAATCATGTGATCAGAACAGGACATCGTCTCTGCAGTCAGGTCAAGTCTGGCTCCACATGTGGCCCTTGGTGGTGGACCAGCAGAACGCCAGAACACCATTGGTACCACAATAGAGAGGCCCCACACCCAGAACAGGCATGGGGCAGAGACAAGATGGCTGCTGCTCAGCGAATGGATAAACTGATTCATCATGTCACATGGTTGAGACTCAGGGCCAAATAATCAGAATTAGTTTTTTTTGATCAGTCAGCTAAAACAAGGAATTTACTTCTGTCTATTGGTAGTTTTTAATGACACATTCAAAAACTTAATACAGACAATATAACAATTAAAGACAGACTGTAGGAGTAACAGCTACAGACAACATGGGTATGTGTGTTAGTGGATCTTGGTGGAGTCATAGTATGTCCAGCTAGGTAATTGTACTTGTTATCAGCTCTCAATTAACTGATTTTAACAGATTTCCATTTATTAACTAGTTTTATAATCGCTAAATTGTTTATTCAACAGCAGCAACGATTTTACCTTCAGATAGTTTGACTTTAATATTATGCAACAGGTTAATTTTGGCGTTACCTTTAATAACAAAGGCCACTGTGATGTGTCCAAAGAAGCAACTTTAACCTCCGGTTGGATGAAGAAATCTCCACTCTGCTGGATTTCCTGTTAAACAAAAAACAGTTTTTATTATACGTGTGTATAGATAGGGAAACTCAGACCAACCGGTTCTCAGTATATTACTTATGTTTTAACACTTAATAAAACCACAACTGATCCTTTAACTCACCCCGACTTCTTCACTGACTTTCTTCACTTTTTTCTTCTTCTTCGCTGAAGCTGCTGAAACAAACAGAAGCTGTTAACACGATATTGATTCATTATGTCCTAATTCAGCTGCTGTTCGCACTGACAGTTGAAGTTTCTTCATTTCTAGTTCTCTGGTCTCCAGTAATAAATATTTTTTGCGGGTTAATTGAGAAAAGCTGCAGCCCCACGTGGCCGCTGCGACAACACGTGGTTGTTAGCATTAAATGGCTAACAGAGCTAACAGCCTGAATTGAGCCAATAAATTCAAATAAACAGCGGCTGCAAGTAACCGATCAAACACACACCACTTATGTGATGGATATCAATCACGAGCAGATTGAAATGCTCAACGGCAGAAAGTAAACTCTGCTGTAAACAGTTTAACACCAGCTTTAACATTCACGCCCTAACGTTGCATCCAAAGGAACCTTTGGCTTAGAAAACTAGTTCCTGTGCTGCAGCGGAATCAAACTAAGGCCGAACCAACAAATGCACAGCGATTAAATAAACCTTCAAAAACAGTCTCACGTCGAGCTCTGTAACTGATCTGAACCGTCCAACGTCTTCAAATGCCCGTTTTTCTCTGTGGGGATTGTCGTGACCCGCAGATAAACGGTGCGTGTGCAGAAAGAAGGAGAAACGCGTTCAGTTTGTGCGTTTTGAGCACAAGTTTCAACTAAAACACTCAGATCCGTTAAAGCTTAGAAGAGAAATGTTGCAGTGAAACGCGGCGCACACTCACCTTCTCCGTCCGCCATCTTGGTCTGAGAAATGGAGCGCAGAAACCGGGACCTCCTTCTTCCTCCCGCTACATCTTCTTCTGTGGTGGAGAAGAGCTGAAGCTGCTGCCCTCTGCAGCTGGTTTCCTGTCGCTCCCTTCTACTGTTCTAACAACACAGCTATCCCAGCTGTCGTAGGGCAAAAGGCGGGGGACACCCTGGACAGGTCTTCAGTCTGTCTCAGAGCCATGACTTTACTTAAGTACTGTATTTATGAGGTATTTGTATTTTACTGCAACCCTAACCCCCATGACAAACACATTATTGCATCAGTAATTATTACTAATGTTAATGAGAAATTAAAGAGTACATTAACTTCAGGTATTTCCCCACTGGGGCAATGATACTGCAGTAGAATGTCTCAGGACTAATACACATTTGATGATGCACAAAGTGAAATGTGACTCTGACTGAGAGTCTTCATCAGCAGCAGGTAAAGGCTATGGAGGATCAGAGAATCAGGTCGACTCAATGATGAGATGGATCCTAAATCCTCTCGTTCATCAAGGGAAAAGCTTTAATCAGTACTAATCTGATGGGTCACTCTGATGATCACTTTCTTCATGGGTTCAGTTACTCAGAAAAACTCCAGCAAGAAATGTGAAAGTCAGTGTGAAGTCTGTAAACGGACATGTTTTCTTCGGTATCCACAGCATCGCCTCACAGGTTTGTCACATGTTGTGTCTCAGTGTCCATGTTTGTCCAGAACCAAGGGATACTCACCAGTTTTCACAATCACTTCTTGAGATTCTGGTTTTAATGTAAGAAATGAGACCTGGAGAAAGAGAGAGGGAGTGGCAGGGTGGGGAGGGGTCCCTCTTTTCATCCAGTCTTCCTTAGTTTCTTTTTCCTAAAAGTCATAAATACAGAATAAAAACCAGTTGGAAGTTTACGATGAAGCTGCAATGACAGATGTGATGATCTGTTGTTGTGTTAATAAGACAGGGGTCTGTCTCTGTCCCTGAGGACAACAAACAATTAAAAGGGATATAAATTCCATAAAGTTTGATCCAAATATTCAGATTTTACTCCTCAGTTAAAAACTGAAAAAAAATGGTGCCTTTTTTTTTAAATTCTGAAACAGATAAAGGCAGTCTAACATCACACTGATGATCCCACATCCATGGCTCTAATCTTGCACATTGTTAAAAATCTCTATTCGGCTGTAATCTGAAGACAACAGTAACAAATACCTGAACTAACGTGTTTTACTAAAGTATCACCTGTTCAAGCCAAATACACAGTAAGAGATTAGAGTAATAGATTACTTCGTAGATGCAGCACTGATGATTCCTCAATTCTGTCTGAAGGTTTAGGGTTGGATCCTGGTTCCAGGTCTCGGACGGATCTACGTGAAACGTGAAACACAGTGACCATTACCTATCCCACACAAACCCGTAACTATACATGGACAAAAGTATGTGGACAACTGTATGTATCAGGCATCAGATTATAAGAGCTCCTGGCAACAAGTGTCCACATACTTTTGGTCATATTATAAATAAACTAATTAGTGGATTCTGTTTTAGCCCAATTTCTCTTTAAGACCAGAATGTTTGTGGCCAAAAATATACAGACAACTATATGTTGCAGCCATAGGACTAATATTAATTTGACTCTAAGGACTGTCCACATACTTTTGGCCACAAAGTTACAACAACATGGAGCACTAAACTAATAAACTAATAAATTATAAAACCAGTAAAACATATTAACATAAACATAAAACAGTGTTTAAATATTGAGCTTTTTATTGTCAGAACAAGCTGCTCTGTCACTGAGTTCTAGCAAGATTTAAACTAATTAAACTAATTAAAGTACAAACACAGACTAAAGTATGTCTTTGTATGAAAACACTAACATTTACATACCACTGCAGCATTTTGGATTATTATTTATCATTAAATGTTCTAAATAATATTTTTTAAATAACACACATTTAAATTTTGAAAAGCCTCAGAGTTTTCCTTTGGTACATGCAGATTTAAGTTAACCATTTGTTACACAGGTTAGTGTCAAACCCCTGAAAAGTCATCATAACAACATTTATCAGGCAGTGGACAAAATTATCAGTATAACACAGTAGATGACAGAATTCTGCTTTTTCCAGTGTGCTGTGTGAGATGAACATTGTGGCTGTTACAAAGGATTGTTACTGAAGCTAAATGACTGTGTGTGAATAAATCTGGATTCAGATGCGTGAGTGTAATAAGTCCTGTAAATGTGGAAACTCAAACAGAATCTTTAAAGTACACAAATACACTAAATTACAGTTTAAAAACTTTGAACACATATAAAAGCACTTAAAAAATATTTCCATAATTCAGTTTTCAAAAATTAATGTTGCTTTAAACCTAAAACAAATTCTGACAATCAGGTGAAAGAATTCCACCTGTCTCCAGGTAAGTTTCATTTCAGTTAGAAACAGATTTAACTTAGGTACACACACAAGTATTTTAAAAATTAAAAAAATAAAGTTGGAGACAGTTTGGAGACAATAATTTCATTTAATTTTTATGTTGACAAGTCTTCAACCAGTCACAGCTCTGCTTCCTCATGTTGCTGTCTTCTCATTGGCTGTGGCGAAGGATTCTCTGCTGTCTTTATTCCTCATCGCCATCTTCTCTGCCTTTTTCATGACTCGTTTCTTCGACCTCCTCATCAGGCAGCACTTCACAGCCACCGCCACAACCACCATCAGCAGCACCAGCACTGCCACAGCAACCAGCACTGGAATTAGGATGACTGGCAGCAAGCTGCTGTTCTCAGCTGTCACAGATTCAACACACACCTCAGAATCCTCCTCATGGAGTGTGCCATTCTCGTCAGAACAGACGCACCTGTAAGAGTCCTCCATGTTTAGACAGGTGTGTGTGCAGGGGGCCCTGCTGCACTTTTTGATGTCCACACAGTGTCCATGAGCATTTTTCTGCAAGCCGGCCTCACATGGTTGGCAGATGGTGGTGAAGTTGGCGGGAGAGTTGTCTGGCAGACGCCACACGGCAGGGTAACCCCAACAGTGCAGCTCCAGCTGGTAAGTGGACCAACACTCCACCTGGATCTTGCTGTTGTTGTTGGGATCCAGACTGAGGAAGCGAGACCCAGGGATGACTGGGTTTTGACATGACTCCAAGCCCGGCATTAGTACAGAACTGGGACCAGGCTGAGGTCTCACCAGTTCAGGTCCAGTTGTAGATTTCAGGTCAGTGTCTGGTTGTGGCTGTGTAGGAAGCTTATGCTCAGTTGCAAGTGGTTCTAGTTTTTGTGTCGCAGGTTTAGTTGGTTGTGGTTTAATAGGCTTATTTCCACGTGCTGTAGATTCTGGTTTAGTTGTAGAAGATTTATTAATGGTTCCTTTGTTCTCAGATGTCTGTCCCGTTTGTTTGCAGATGAATTGGTAACTTTCCTTACAGCTAATAGAAATCAGACCCCAGTTGGTCACTGTTGACCCCCTGAGTTTCCCTGTTAGTGCTGCACAGCGAACTGAGGTGCAGGTGGGCAGTGGTTCTTTTGTCCATCGGATCTCGGGTGATTTCTCGCTGTTGTCCCCTATCCACTTAAATCCTCTCAGTCGGTGGTTGTAATCGACACACTGTTTGGCTTTCTTGAGGCCAACCCAGAAGGTGAAGTTATTGCCAGGTGTCACCGAAACAGAGACAAGGTTTAGGACTTTACTGAGCTCATCCTTAGTGGCAAGGGAGGTGAGGACGCCGGGAGAACAGTTTCTCACGGCCTGGTCGAAGCTGACCTGAGCGTACTCCGTGGAGTAATGTGGTAGTGAGGTTGAATCAGCTGCAAGGTCCCTGGACAGGACAATGATCCAAAGGTAAAACCAACCTGAACAGCGTCCAGAACCCATCTCCTCTGACTCTGTCTGATGAAGACAAGTTCAATATGTTCAAATGTTATTTTCTAAAGAAGTATTTAGTCTTAAGTGTATATTGTTTCCTATCATTATATGCAGATGATACTAAACTGTACATTTCTTTTTACTAAAAAACTGAGAAATAAATAAATCAGTTATAGAGTGTTTGTATACTGGGTATAATAGATAAATGAGGTGGAGTTGTAGTGTTACCACAATACAGAAACTACTGAAAAGCTAACAGCAAACAATAAAAGTGTTTAAAATGATAAAATCAACAATGCAAGAATATGCAATGCAAAAGTTGGAAATGTCCATTCTTTCCCTATCTTTCCAGTCACTACCTCCTTGGTGTTTGAAAAATAAGGCTGGGTGAAGAGTGTAAACGTCAAACATTGGTTGTTGAAAGTCTCTGATTGAATCTTTATCCCATCATTTTTCCCTCATCTGTGTTAGCATCTAATCTCCAGGCCTGATGGCCTAACTGGCTATGGCAGGGTCACCTAGTTAGGCAGATCCTGGATATCTCCTGTTGGTCTCTCATCTTCTGGTTGTGGCAAAAATCTTGATGCACACTGACATGCAGTCAAAGCATGAATGTCTAACTAGCAAAAACCTGGAAAGCCCTGGTACTGTTTTATACTTTACACTTTGACACACACACACAGACACAGTATTACAGATGGCATGATCAGCTCGTGGCATAGGGCTGATACCTAGGTATCTATAACTTTATCCAATCCTAACTACATTAGTTCATGTCTCCCCATACACTGTTCATTCAGCACAGATTTGTTAATTACTATGATCCCATTATTCTATTTTTGTTCGGGTTGTTCCCTTTTTCTGTAGCTGTCTGTGCATGGCATCCTTGTTACTTCCTCATTACAGCATTACACACATAGCAAAGCATTAAATAATTCAACATTTTCCTGTTACAGAAAATAACTACCTTAACATACTATAGTAACATCTGACAGACAGTGAGGGACCATCTTAAAGACAGAGTACCCTGTAAGGACATAGTAAACTGTAAGGACAAAGTACAGAATAAAGACAGAGTGGACTGTAAAGACAGAGTACAGTATAAGGACAGAGTACACTGTAAGGACAGAGTACCCAGTAAGGACAGAGTACAGTATAAGGACAGAGTACAATATAAGGACAGAGTACAGTATAAGGACAGAGTACACTGTAAGGACAGAGTACCCAGTAAGGACAGAGTACAGTATAAGGACAGAGTACAATATAAGGACAGAGTACAGTATAAGGACAGAGTACCCTGTAAGGACAGAGTACACTGTAAAGACAGAGTACACTGAAAACAGAGTACACTGTAAAGACAGAGTAAAGTATAAGAACAGAGTACACTGTAAGGACAGAGTACAGTATAGGGACAGAGTACATTGTAAAGACAGAGTACAGTACAAGGACAGAGTACAGTATAAGGACAAGAAAAGTTTCAGACACATGGAGGAGAGGAAAAAGTACATGGGCCGATGAATTTATTATTGAATTCTAGCATTCAAAGTATGAACATGTTTTCTTACCATCACACTGATTCAACTCGCCTTTATCTTCAAAACCAATCCAGTTCCTTTAGTTAGTTCTCTGTTTCTTCAGTTTTTCCTTGTGTATATACCCTTTTCTCCCTCACTGTCCCCCTGTGTTTTCCCAGATTCTGCTGGTCTTCCTGCACAGTAGCTCTGGTGACCTTACCCCCTCCCAGCCCCCCCCAGCCCCACCCCCCCCCTTCAAAGGACAGGAAGCATGCATAGTCTTGATACGGGGAACTTGTTTCCTTCAGAGAAAAACTGCTGTAGAACCTAAGACTCTGAAACCACAGAGTTAAAGTTTGAGCCAAAGCTGATTATAAAATTTACTAGAAAAGTAAGAAGGAAACAAAGTTAATTCAATTTTCAATTCAATTCAACTTTATTTATATAGCACCAATTCACAACAAAGTCATCTCAGGGCACTTTACAGAATAAAGTCAAGATTATAAAGATATATAAAGAGAACCCAACAATTCCCCCTGGAGCAAGCCATAGGCAACAGTGGAGAGGAAAAACTCCCTTTAACGGAAGAAACCTCCAGCAGAACCAGGCTCAGGGTGGACGGCCATCTGCCTCGACCGGTTGGGGTGAGTGGAAAGGGGAGAGAGAAAAGAACAGAGCAACAAAAGCAACAACAAAACATCTGGCAGATTGGTAGGATCAGTAGCTTCACGCTGGAAGACACACAGCTTCAAAGCCGGGGGACACCTGCAGAAAGGGACAGAGAGAGGGGGACAGAGGAGGACAAAGACAACTACGCGAGAGAACACACAGAGTTAATGACATACAGTGGTGACAATTGCTGGATGAGAGGAGAGATGGTCAAGAGGAGGAAAGGAGCTCAGTGCATTGGGGCGTGGGTCCCCCAGCAGTCTAAGCCTATGGCAGCATAACTATAACTAACTATATGCTTTATTAAAAAGGAAGGTTTTAAGCCTAGGCTTAAAAGTAGAGAGAGTGTCTGCTTCCCGAATCTGAACTGGGAGCTGGTTCCACAGGAGAGGAGCTTGATAGCTAAAGGCTCTACCTCCCATTCTACTTTTGGAAATTCTGGGAACCACAAGTAGGCCTGCATTCTGAGAGCGAAGTGGTCTACTGGGATGATATGGTGCTATGAGGTCTTCTAAATATGATGGAGCCTGACCATTCAGAGCTTTATATGTAAGAAGCAGGGTTTTAAATTCTATTCTACATTTAATGGGAAGCCAATGGAGAGAAGCTAGTGAAGGTGAAATATGATCTCTCTTGCTAGTTCCAGTCAGCACTCTTGCTGCAGCATTTTGGATTAATTGCAGGCTCTTTAGGGAGTTACTGGGGCATCCTGAAAGTAGGGAATTACAGTAGTCCAACCTAGAGGTAACAAATGCATGGACCAGTTTTTCGGCATCACTTTGAGACAGGATGCTCCTAATTTTGGCAATGTTCCGTAGGTGGAAGAAGGCTGTTCTAGAGATTTGTTTTATATGTGAGTTAAAGGATAGATCCTGATCAAAAATAACTCCAAGGTTCCTTGCAGTAGTACTGGAGGCCAGACTTATGCCATCTAGTGTGACAATATGGTTGGACATCATATCTCTGAGATTTTTGGGCCCAAATACTATGACTTCAGTTTTGTCTGAGTTTAAAAGTAAAAAATTGTGGGACATCCAGGCCTTGATGTCTTTTAGGCATGCTTGAAGCTTTATTAACTGATTATTTTCATCTGGTTCCATAGATAAATATAGATGGGTATCATCAGCATAACATTGGAAATTTATGGAGTGTTTTCTAATAATGTTGCCTAAAGGAGACATATATAAAGTAAAAAGTATTGGTCCTAACACAGAGCCTTGTGGAACTCCATAGCTAACCTTTGTGTGCATGGAGGATTCATCATTAACATGAACAAATTGAAATCTATCAGATAGATAAGATTTAAACCAACCTAGTGCAGTTCCTGTAATTCCATTTTCATGTTCCAGTCTCTGTAATAAAATGTTATGATCAATGGTATCAAATGCAGCACTAAGATCTAACAGAACAAGTATAGAGATGAGTCCAGTATCTGAGGCCATGAGAAGATCGTTGGTGACTTTTACCAGTGCTGTTTCTGTACTATGATGAACTCTAAATCCTGACTGAAAGTTTTCATACAAATTATTCCTATGAAGGTGGTCACATAATTGTTTTGCGACTACTTTTTCAATTATTTTAGAAATAAATGGGAGATTAGATATTGGTCTGTAATTGGCTAAAACACCTGGGTCAAGACAGGGTTTTTTAAGTAATGGTTTAATTACAGCTACCTTATAGGCCTGTGGTACATAGCCTGTTTCTAAAGATAGATTTATGATATCTAATATGAATGTATCTATTAAGGGTAAAGCTTCCTTGAGCAGCTTAGTTGGAATAGGGTCTAGCAGACAGGTTGTTGGTTTAGATGAGGTAATAATTGAAGTTAGCTCAGAGAGATCTATGGGTAAAAAGCAGTCTAACAGGGAGTGGGGCCTTATCGACGACTCTAGCACTGTTGAACATGAAGATCTATCTGTAATTTTTGGGGGGAGGATCTGGTGAATTCGTTCTCTAATAGCTACAATTTTATTCATAAAGAAGCTCATGAAGTCATTGCTGCTCAAAGTTAAGGGAATAGTAGGCTCAACAGAACTATGGCTCTTAGTCAGCCTGGCTACAGTGCTGAACAGAAACCGGGGGTTTTCTTATTTTCTTCTATTAATGATGAATAATATGCTGTTCTGGCATCACTGAGAGCTTTTTTGTACATTTTTAAACTATTTTTCCAGGCTAAATGAGATTCTTCTAACTTTCTGGAACCCCACTTCCTTTCTAACTTTCGTGTTTCCTGTTTTAAGTTGCGTGTTTGTGAACTATACCATGGAGATCGCCTCTGCTGGTTTACTGCCTTCTTTTTTAGAGGGGCAACACTATCGAGTATTGTACGTAGTGAGGCGGCAGAATTGTCAACAAGATAATCTACTTGTGCAGGAGTAACATTAAGGAGACTACTTTCCATTGTATTAACATATGGTGAAGCAAATGATGAAGAAATAATTTCTTTAAATTTGTTGACAGCTTTTTCACTTAAGCATCTGCTATAGTGGAATTTTTCCCTAACTGCTATATAGTCCGTTATTGTAAATTCAAATGTTATTAAAAAATGGTCAGACAGAAGAGAGTCGTGAGGAAATATGGTTAAATTATCCGCTTCAATTCCATACGTAAGGACAAGGTCTAACGTGTGACTAAAACAGTGAGTGGGTTTATTTACATTTTGGGAAAAACCAATTGAATCTAATAATGAATTAAACGTAGTGCTCAGGCAGTTACTGTCAGCATCTACATGGATGTTAAAGTCACCCACTATAATGACTTTATCTGTACTAAGCACTAAATCAGATAGAAAATCAGAAAATTCAATCAAAAACTCTGAATAAGGGACTGGAGGACGGTACACGATAACAAATAATAGTGGTTTTTGAGTTTTCCAGTTTGGGTGTGAAAGGCTAAGAGTAAGACTCTCAAATGAGTTATAACTATGTTTAGGTCTAGGAATTATTGATAAGCTACAATGGAAGATTGCTGCAACTCCTCCACCTCGGCCTGTGCTTCTAGGAACATGATAATTAATATGACTTGGGGGGGTTGACTCATTTAAACTGACATATTCTTCCTGCTGCAACCAAGTTTCAGTGAGACAGAATAAATCGAATTGATGATCACTTATTAAGTCATTTACTAACAGAGATTTAGAAGAGAGAGATCTGATATTTAATAATCCACATTTAATAGTTTTGGGGTTTTGTTCTGTAAGAGGAGTAGTCTTAACTTTTATTAGGTTATTATGATTAACTCCTCTTGTTGTCATATTTACTTTATGTAATTTAGGTCGGGGAACAGACACAGTCTCTATAGGTATGTTGGAGTTGTGGGGGGGTGACGGTTAACAGTTCTAATGACTGAGGACACTACAAGCGAACAAAGAAACCACAAGTTAAATGAGGAGATGGATAATGTGATACAAATATACAGAAAACACATTTGAAAAAAGACAGAAAAAATATAAATATCTGAAAGGAGTTTGTTCCGATATACTAAATCAAGTTTAAAGATTTTCACTTCCTCCAGTTTCAGGTCAAATGATGAGGTTCTACTGGTTTCTCATAACTGCTCGAGAACTCCTTCCTGTTTCTTTAGGAATGTCTGAAGATGTCCTACTACTACTAAAGAATGTTCCAGGGGTTCTTGAGAATGTTCACAAAAGTGTCTTCAGTGTTAGAAATGTCCCCATAGTGATAGAATCTAAAAGTCATTCTCAAAGTCATCACTTTATTGTTTCATTGTTAAAACTGTGGAAATTGACCAACAGGATGAGAGTTGTCATAGCAACCCAGATGTTTCCTGTGGGAAGTGAGAGAAGAATGGCAGGAAGTTTGAGGTCTTGAAGGGTGTTGGCTTGACAAATGGCCCACTGTTGTCATGGTCATGCTTTAATGGGGAACCTCTCTGTGTTATTGTCCTTCACATTTATTTAAGAGATTTAAATTTGAGAGGCTCTTATTTTGGAAGTATTTGCAACCACCTGCTGGGTGGTGATTGGTCAGTTTTAAGAGCTCAGAATGACAAGTAATATGACACATTCTTAATAAAGTTTAAAAGTTAATTTCACACTAAATTGTGTGATGCACAGACGTAGACACAGATCACTACAGTTTTTACCCTTTGAAATAACTCACCTTAATCATCACTGGTGCAGAAAGCGGGCTTTATGAATGAGTAGTCAATAGGTTTAAAGTAGCATAGATACACCTCCACCTGTTGCTGGAGAATCAGCGTCCAGACTTAAATCTGCACAGTGAAGACAAAGGGACCCTCCAATATACTCTGGGAAAGATAATTGAAAAGCAGATGTAATTTTCAAGTCACTAAATATGTCAGAGTACAGTTAAATCCATCACTAGAAAATGGAAAGAACATGCCTCAGAAATCTGCCTGGAGCAGGTTGTCTGAGCAACCATACAAAAAGACTAGTTAGGGAGATCACCAAGACCCTTTGAGTCCTCTGAAGGACTCGAGTACAGGAGGCCAGCTTTTGATCAGACAGATGTTCAGGTCTCACAACAGCATTCAGTTTCCATGGTGACTGGGTGTCTGTATTTACTCATCTGTTTAGCAACAGTCAGGGAAGAGATAGACAGAGAGAGTGATAGAGAAGGGACATCTGAGTAATGACAGACGTGGACCGAAGTGTGGGACTTTAATGCCGAACAAAAACAGAAGAAACACAGAAGTTCTCCACAGCAGAATTTTATTAGAAACAAGATAAAAGATTCTGCAGGACTTTTAGTGTTGGGGATCTGAGCTTTGTGCCTGATCATCACATAACACATAACAGTTTCTAATTTCTCACTTTTCATGTTGCTTGTTTTTGCTTCATCGGAATCATCAAACTTTTACTGTCCTTGCATTGAGTAAACAGAAACATGACTTGTCTGATTAAAGTCTGACACCTGTTGGAGAGAAACAGAAAGACACCTAATCTGTTTTATATCTTCAAAGACCAAAACATTGTCACAGCGTTTACACTTTATTTTCCTGCAAACAATTACGTAGTTTGGTTCACACCCAAACAACACTGTTACTGCTGAAGGCCTCCACTTCTGTGCTGTTTCACATTAAAAGCTTCACATAAATAAATCACAAGGAAGTTTTTATTGTGAAGTTACAGAAGGAATATTAGATGTTTTATAACTTTTTTTCTCACAGGATGAGTTGCAGCAGGACTAAATAATTCAATGCTAACACTGTGAAGCCTAACACAGGTGGATCAGAACAGACAAACTGTGATTGTTCACATTTTATTTGAAATCTCTTAATGGACCTGAAATGGCTGAAAGAAAAAAAAATCAAACGTAAGAAACAGCAGAGCAGCTACTGTCAGATTAAAGCTACCTGCAGGTTCTAAACTACCTGCTGCTGATTGGCTGGAACTGACAGGTGATTGCAGGATGTGATGGCTTGTTACTTAGTTTGGTTGACTGTTGTCATGGAAACACAGGCAGGACGTGCAAAATAAAATAGTAAACATAACAGACAGGTGAGGACAGGTGAGGACAGGTCAGGCAGCGCTAGAGACCGCGAGTTTCTTCAGGTGATCCATAAACACCTGTAGACTGACATCATCCGTTAGGATGGGAGCTCCAGACTCCTGCAGATGAAACAAGTCATTAACCCCTGAGTCATATCTACAGGTTTCTGTTTAAACATGAGGGTCTTACCTGTCCCCAGGTGTACATGTTGTTGTGAGTCTGGGAGGGGTTCACTTTGGAAAGCAGGAACCGAGCCTGGAAACATTATCAACAATTAAACCTGATCTCTGAGTATTTTATATCTTTCTACTTTGGACAGGTGGGTTTTAACAGTGTGTCAGTGCCCCCACCTGGCTGCCTCCGTGCTCCGTGTCGATGTATCTTGGCATGGGAAAGCGAGTGTGCAGCAGCTCCTGAGCATCATCCACTGGCGCCTGCAGCAGGTGTCTGAAGTTTTCGTACTCTGACATTTCTTGATAGCCGGCCTTCCTCCACTGAGCTACGGTCTGATGGGGATTTGTTATTGAAACTGTATTTAGATCTGTAAAGATCTGTAAAATGTAGCTCAAAGGAAAAAAATAACACACCCTGAAAAGTGACTCTGAAAGTGTGTGTGTGTACGCACATACATACACATATACATACCTCTCCGTGGTAGATGAGAATCTGGAAGAAAGTGTCCATCAGCAGGATCCGGTCTGGCAGAATGCTGCTGCTGTCCAACAGGACCGGCTGAAACACACAATTCCTAATCATTACCAGATTAATAAGTCCAACTGTCTGTTTCTACAATAAATTTTCCCTTCACTACTGCACCCCTGGACCGAACCTTATGAACAGGCACGTA
This sequence comes from Channa argus, assembly GCF_033026475.1. Taxonomy (NCBI): domain Eukaryota; kingdom Metazoa; phylum Chordata; class Actinopteri; order Anabantiformes; family Channidae; genus Channa; species Channa argus. The sequence goes on along the minus strand of NC_090212.1, from coordinate 22,937,760 downwards.
GAATTACCTCAGGGGGGCCGTTGAAAGAATAAGCATAGAGCACCGGCTGGATCATGATCAGAGCCTGGGTCAGGTCCTGTCTGTTGAATTGGTGTCTGTAATATGAGCTCTCATCTGGACTGTTGTTGAACACCTGCAGGAAGGGGGAACGCCGCAGGTGGAACATGAACTGAAACACAGAGACAGGTAATCTGTCAGTCACAGGTGAGTAGAGACAGGAAGCTGAAGTAGGTAACAGGTCGGGTAAGTGTAAAGCTCACACTTTAAACAATGCCCTAACTTTACTGGAAATGTGGTTTATACAGAAGTCCAGTACTGAGTCAATCTTAGTCTGGATGTGGTTAAATGACTAAAACCTGTTATAAGCAGCTGGGTGATTAACAAAGGCTGGAGCCTCTTTGTGACATTAGCAGATGAGCAGCAGGTGGAAGATTAAAGTCAGAAAATTATGGGATGTGGATCACCTGAGGGTAGAGGGAGAAGGTCTCGGAGAACCTGAAGGAGTTTGGGTCATCCTTGTGATAATCTCCAAACTTCTGACACTGAAAAAAACAGAATTAGACTGAAACTATTGTCCTGATTCTGATCTGTCTTTAACCTTTGTCTTCTTACCAGCCTGATGAGCTGCCTATCCAACCACCGCAGGACGTCTGGTCCCTCCTCCGTCTCCGCTCTGTACACCGCCAACCTCGCCATCAAGATAGCTGCCGCCTCCTGGTCGAAGGATGCTGCAATATTCTGGATCTGAGTCTGAGCGTCTGCCCAGCTGCAAGGGGACACAAAACAGTGTATGTCTGTTGAAGCTGCAGCAAATTGTAAAAGAAGAACTTTGTAACATCACATTTTAATCTTCCCAGTCCATCAGCTGCACAGACCTGAAGCAGAACTTTTTTTGAAACAGTCCTCTTACCAACATTCAAACCAACACCACTAGACTGGGTGACAGGTGTCCTTCCAAAGATGCTCAGTGAAGAAAATTTTATTTTGAAAAGGCCTTAATCTCCATAAATTTGCAACTGACTCTTGTTTACCTCAGACCAATGTACAAGAGCATTGGAGGAAACAATTAGGATGTCTCCACTGAGTGATTTGAATGAGGAAACCTGTCCCCCAGTGCAGCAGTGCATCTCTGATGGGTTTTCATCAGTTTCTGGACAACAGAGGTCCACAGAACAGATGAACAAACTAATCCAGGTCGCAGACTGAAAGACTAAACAGAAGGACAGACGATTCAGTGCTGGTTTTTGTGTCTGCATGGAGATTGTTGAAGATACAATGAATTTGGAATGTGACCAAAGTTCTCCTTTATCCTAAGGACAGTGTAGGTCCGAGTTGACTCTCTTACTTTCTGGCTGTGGTGGTAACCCGGATGCGTCTCTGTCCTGATGAGTGCTGGTATTGGGTCACAAACTGGATGGCTCCACGGCCGCCCTGAGGGATCGGAGCGTTGTGCTGCAGCACAAACAGCAGCAAGTCAGATAATCATCAACCAGCAGCTTATAAAAGATGAGACTACTTACACTAATATAAACAATGATAAACTGTCCCATGTAGCATAGTAACGTCAACTTAATCTAAGTCGTCTGAGCTGTCCCAGGTTTACCAAAACCATGTTGCTTCCTGAACATTTTCATAACCAAACAGTTTTTAAGCAGAGGGGATGCAGAGAACAAACCACCAACCTGTCTGTGCTTCTGAACTTTAAACTTAAGTGAAGGGAGAAGCCGAAATCAACTGAACACCACCTTCGCTTGGTGTTGGAGGGAGGAAACGAGACTAAGCATCAGCCCTTCATTTCAACACGTCTCAGGAACTGAACTGACACAACAGTGTATTTATATCACCCTGTCAAGTATCTGTTTCAGCCAAGTTTATTTTCATGTTGCTTTCATGTTGCTTTCATGTTTCATGTTGCTTTACCACAGCAGGAAAAAAGACACACAAACACAATGAAGCTTTAGTCCATAACCACCGAACACTTTGTTCATGTTGTTTTTATTAAAAACTACTCACACTCAATATTCACACTGTAGCTTCTATACTGTAGCAGTGAAACAGACTCGTACTGAGCAACAAGTCTGATGTGGCACAGCAGGAAGCTTGTGAGTCAGGATGGTTTGTTCGGAGTCCACCACAGCACACTCATTCTGATCACATGAAGCCCAACTGAACCCTGAAGCAGAAATACAAACAGAACCTGTGCTCTGATTGGCTGCTCCATAGTTGAAGCCAAACTGAGCTTCTCAGTGGTCTGAGGCTGCTGCTGATTAGACAGCTGTACACCTGTTATTACCTGAGTCAGGCTGTGTGACAGCTGTACACACACACACACACACACAAACAGGATATTGGCTGTTTAGTGGTGTTGACTTTACAGCCAGCAGATAATGTGTCTTCTCATCATCATCGCCTCAGCAGGTGAGCAACAGGTGCACCACAGCAACGCTGCCTCTGGAGACACGCCTACTGCAGTTCGCCCTCACAGTCAGAGCCAAACACTGTCAGATCAGATCTAAACTCTGATGATTAAACATCGGTCAGTTAGCAACATCTGGATATTGATGGCCAAGACGGGAGCACTTGACTAGGACCGAACAGCTGCAGGCACAGTAGTCATTATCCATCAATAACCAAATGATTTTGTTCCTGTTTATTGTTTCACCTCATCTGAAGGATGTGAAGACTAATTATTTCTTCCTGGTTCACTGGTCCAGATCAGGAGATTATCTAGTGTTCAGAAACTGATTCAAACCCTGGTTAGGTCCTGGAAACCAGCTCACTCTGCAAGTTTGACTCTGCCCGACACCATCTCACCGCTTTGATCATCTCTGTGGTGACTGAGGTCCAATTGAGCAGGTCCTACAGAATTTTTAGTTTGTTTATATCACAGAGGTCTGCTCAGGTCTGGACTTGAGGACGGTCTAGTTTCTGAAGAAACACTGCCCTGGAGCCATAACAAAATGTGAAGCTACAATGTGACATCCTGACAGAGAAACACGAAGGTGGAATTTCTTTCTGGTCAGAGTTTTGAGGGAAGTACATCTGTGATTGTGTTAAACAAGATGTTGGTTTCTTTGAGGACTCTGTACACTCCCCTGATGGTTCTGACAAGTTTGGCCTCAATCTGTGGGAACCTCCTGCTGCTGCTGGTGCTCCTTCTCAACAAGGAGCTCCGGTCCGACACTCTGGGCCTCACCCTGAGCTTCAGCCTGAGTGACCTGGCTCTCGGACTCTGCATCACGTCTGTTGGAGCCCACAACAGCCTCTCCTGGTCCGAGGGCTACACAAGCGAGAGCGCCTTCTGTCAGGGTAGCGGATTCATCTTCCTCCTCCTGCAGACCTCCTCCATCCAGTCCCTCACATGGGCCACCGTTGATAGGTTCACAGAGATCTGTTTTGCCCTCAGCTACAGCAGCATCTGGACGGCCAGCCGGTGTCGGGCCCTACTGATCCTGATCTGGGTGTTTTGCCTGTTCAATGCCACCCTGCCCCTGCTGGGGTTTGGCAGCTATGTCTACAGCAAGTCACGATTTCTCTGCTGCCTGGGCTTTACACTTGAGAACAGGTACTTTGTAATGCAGTGGACGCTGCTGGGCATCATTGTGCCAGTACTCACAATGTGCTCTCTCAATGGGTACATCGTGTATGTGGCCAGAAAACAGACCCTGAGAGGAACCTTCATGTGCAACGACCTGCACTGCTACTATGTTCCTGCCAACATATACCTAAGGAGTTCGATTGTGATGGTCTCAACCTCAGGTGAGTTCATGCTCCACCCTCACTGGTTTGTAACATAGTCCACTTGCCCTGTTCCTCTTCTCTCTCTAAAACTATCAGTTCTAGAAAAAACAACATTTTCAGATCCTGTGTTTGTTGGGTTCAGGGTGATTTTGCAGTGAAAGCAGTTAAAAAGCTCACAGGACAGCTTAGTCAGACTGACTCCAACTCTACCTTCATGATTCACAGTCATCACCATCATTACAGTAAAGGTTAAAGGTCACACCAGCAGAAAGAAATGGGAGAAACCGGAGAGTCATTCTGAGAACTCTCTACAAATCCTAAATCTTTGTCACCAGTCCTCTTCTACCTACAATCTGCTGGTGATATGGTCCTCTGGTTTATGTCTGCTTTTAGTGTGTTTGCTGGTCTGCTGGCTGCCCTACATCTCAGTTTGTCTGTATGAGACATTCATCGTTGAGCAGAGTCCTGCTGTGAGCTCTGCCCTCTCCACCTGGCTGGCTCTGACTAGCGCCGCACTTAACCCCTGGATCACCTGCTTGACACAGACGTAAGTTAGACTCATAGGAGCTTTGTGTGCAGTGGTTCTTTTATGAACCTAGAATATTGAATTTTATATGTTGTAAAGATGCTTTGTTGATGTCTTTTTGCTTGTGCATCTCCAGCAGGTACAGGGTGGCGGCACGTCACAGTGTCTGCAGATTTGTTCAAAGGTGGTCAGGGACACCTCAGGAGCCCCACCCACAGAGCTCCACTCTATGCCTGGAATCGACAAATCGTGTCAGCACAATGTCTGGAAACTCCCTGGACACTTCCACACCACTATGATCCACCATTATCTTCGTTATGACAGAAACACTTGCAGCAGGCATCAGGCTGACCTGTGACAGTCACACTGCATTCTGGGACATACAGCTCTTCTACATTCACAGCTAAGATTCCAGTTAATTGGACAACTGCAGCTTCGGAAGTTTACTTTTGGCTTAATTGGAGAGCAGTGACAGCAGTGACTGGAGGCTCTGTCTGATAACTTGCACTTGCATCTCACGAAATGTAAACTTTTCTGATAGGACTTTGCTTTGATGTTTTTCTCCTTGAATTAAGATTTTTGCTGCCTTGTACCTCACATGTAAGTTGCTTTGAATAAAAGCGTCTGCTAAATGACTACATGTAAATGTAAATAACTTTTGTGTCTTTGTCAAACAGCCGCTGACACAGCCTCCTATATTTCGTTTTTTAGAAATAGTGTTTTAGCCTCAGTACAGAAAGAGCTGAGGTGTTTAAAAATGTGATCTGGATCATCTTAAAACGTGCAGGAGGTTGCCCTAGGTCTTACCAGAAGAAACTTATAAAGTTTCCCATCCAGTGTAGAAATTGATCTGTTCCCTGACCCATATACACAAGGTTGAATGAATGAAGGTTCACACAGTAACAGGCTTTGTGACTTTTCTTAGTTCAAACTTCTAGATACAGATCATCTGACTTTAGGAAACAGAACGCTCTGATTGTTAATGTAAATAAACTATTAAGTAATAATAACAACAAGTGAATTAATGCACATCTGTTATTTTTATCTATGTCATTTACTATCGTCTTTTTTCCCTCAGTTATGTTTGTGTTCACCTGTACCTGCATGTACTGCCTGGCCGATAGTGATGATTATACTGCAATAAAATGCGCTTTTATCTAAACTGTTCCAGAGTTTGGATGGAGCTTTTATTTTGTTGACCTCAGAAAGCACTGCTGTTGGATCATCTGCATAAATAATAAATGTCTAAGGACTGAGGTTTATCTGTGATCAGTTTTTACGAGTTGCAAAGATGTAATAAATCAACCACAGTGTAAAGATCAGAGGTTAGGTGTTTGTACCTGGTTGACAACTTCGAAGTACAAGGCTAGCGTAGTACATGGATCCAAACCACAAATCTTCCACTGACACGTTCCTCCAGTCCCAATCTCCTGTGAAACCACAATGGTAATCTGTTACTGTACACTTGTCCTGAAGGTGGCTCAGCTGAAACACAAGGTCGAAGGTCACTGGTATGTGCTAGTTACATACATTTTCAGACACACACGGTCCTTTAGCATTCAGAGACACACAGGGGCCGATGGCTCCTGATACTTTGATCTCTCTGGACGTCTGAAACAGAAAGAGCAGCAATTTTCACCTGGGATATGGGTGAGGCACGGTGGCTTGCCCTCCCAGTACAGGTGAGCCGTTTCTTATTCATACCTTGACCTCCAGCGTGGCAGCAAAAGCCATCTTGAAGGAACCCTGGACATCTTTAGTGAAAACTCTTTGGAAGGTTTGTTTAAACAGGGATGTGTTGAAGGAGTCAGCCATAACCATGTAGCCTCTGTAAAGACACACACACACGTAGTGTTTTCTTCTCTGGAGTGGTTGGGGTATGCGAGTGGTACCATACTCCTCTGTATTTATTCAGTTATTTGTACAAACACAGACATGCTGTACCTTGTCTCCTTTTCCTGCTGTTCTGTGTTTTACACAGCAGGATACACAACAGGAATAAACTGCAGTGCACTAGATTAGAATCACATAAAAAAAAAAAAAAATTAAAAACACTGAATGGCAGGAAAAGAAGACAGATCAGCTCAGTGCAAACAGAAAAAGTCACTTAACATCTGATTGCTGTTTGCTTATCCCTGTGAACAGCTGCCTCAGCTTTTAATTGGTTTCAGTCACACTGTCGTTTTTGTTCAGAGTTTGCATTGTGAGACAAAATTGTGCTTTACGCTTTAACTAACACTCAAACTATTGATTAATATTTTTCATGGACCCTTAAAGATCAAATAAACTACTGCACGTGTGTGTATGTACCCAGTGTAGTTTGCACAGCATTTCATCTCCAGCATGCCGGTCTGATCGAGAGCACAGGCATAAATGTCGATGATGTGGCCATTAGTGGAGGCTCTGTTGGCCAGAGACTCGTAATGCTGCAACAAAGAAACACAGACTGAGAGCAGACCACGACCTCTGAACGAGGCAGAAAAAAAGAATGAGAGAGAGTCTGATCTGATGTAATCAAAATAAGCATAAGAGGAAATACGGTTTTATAATGTTTATTGGACTGAACAAGGATTAAAGCAGCCCAGTGAGATAATACAAGACAAATTGATGATGGTGTAAAGCTAAAGCCAAAAATAATAAAACAGGTGAGACTTTTTTGTGCAGTTTAACTGACTCTGCAGCCTCAGACCTTCACTACGCCTCTGAACACTACCACTACCATTTACCAACACTAAACCAGCTCTCACCTTGGTGGCTTTCTTCATGAACTTGGCATTGTCCTTCTCAATATCGTGCCAGGACCTGATGGGGGTCTTCAGTTCATCCCCCACCACCATGCCGGGGCCCTGTGTTGCGGGCCCGCTAATGAATGTCATGATACGAGCTCCTGTGTTGGGGAAGGTGCACTGTGGGTAAAAACCACTGATTAGACTCTGTGACCTCAGGGTGATGCTGAAACCTCTGCCCCCCACAATCTCTGACTCCCCCACCTCCAGCAGGCCTACAGCGATGGACATGGCGACGCCCAGTGAGCGCAGCGGCCTCTTCCCCTGAGTGACAGGCCAGGGGTCCCGCTGCAGCTCCCCCAGCAGGTCAGTCAGGTTCATGTCAATCTTCTGCACTGGCTGCAAAAACCTGAGGAAGGATTCACACTAACACTGTTATCTACAGCAGGTCTACAGCAGATTTGACAGAACGTTAATTTTTAATGTAACCATCACTCTCTTGCACTGATGCTATGCACACTGTGTGTGTGTGTGTGTGTGTGTGTGTGTGTGTGTGTGTGTGTGTGTGTGTGTCTACCTGTTGGAGACAGGCTGCTGGGCAGTCTGGGGTCCTCGTCCCTGAGTGGCTGAAGGTTTAGTCAGACCGAGCATTTCCTGCAGAGTCAGTTCACTGTTACAGACTAAAAACAGGTCCAGGTGCGTTTACATAAACTACACTGTCCAATGTGAAATACGGTTTAACTTGGTTTTCAATACTTTTTGGATCAGGCCAGTGATATTGGAACAGAGTTAATCCCTGACCAAGCTCTGCTTATTATGAGTTGCTATGATGTGACAGTGCAGAAAATGAAGCAGAACCACCTACAGACAGCTGGTGTTATCGCTGTGCACAGAACTCGAGTTAGATCCATATTTGGATTTTTTTCTGGACTTACTCAAAGACAAAGAAACCAGCTGGATGTAGGGACACTGTCTGGTCTGAAATTTTCAGTTCCTGGCATGCTTTTCTGATCATGAACTTGCTAATTTTTTCTACCTGCAGCTGCTTTGCGTTCAGGTCCTTGGTCCCCCTGAAGACATAGCTCTTAGAGATCCCCTCACAGCCGAGCTCGTGGACCTGAACCATGCGTCCAAAGGTGATGAGTCCAACCAGCGCAGTAGGAGGCAGCAGAGACAGAGACATCTGCAGAGATTCCTTCAGGGCCTGCAGGTCTTCATCCTCCATGCAGGTGTCAACCACATATAGGAAGACCAGCGGCATCTGAGGACCCCTCTGAAAACATAGACCAAGTTACAGGCCGTGTCTGTTTATGACTGTACCTGTCTGACTTTATTTTCGGCCTTCACTCTCACCTGGACCACATACTCAATGGTGGAGAACTGAGGGAGTAGCTCAGCCGGTTGGTTCACCTCGGAGATGCCAGCGTAGGATGGAGGAAACTAAAAAAGAACACACACAGTTAATGCTCTGGAACTATGTAAGATTGCTTTGATGTCTGATTGAAGCACACTCTGCAGAGTTACAGGGTATTAATCCTACAAACTGACACGAAAAGGAAATCTTCGGGAAACACTGTCATCAAGCCTAAACTTGTCTGTTTACCTGGTTCCTCTGGTAGCAGAAGTTACAGGCCCACAGTTTGGCTCTGTAGTCCACCTGGCTGGAACACAGACAGACAGGTGTTACACAGGTGTGTATGAAACAGGTATTTGTCAGACAGGTGTATTTAAGACAGGAAGATATGTACCAAAGTGGGTTAAGCACAGCACGGCAGGTGGCGCGGCTGCATAGAACTGGTTCGTATTGGATTGGGGGCAGGTCCGGTCTCTCCTTCAGGGGGGTGAACAGTGCCGCCACAGGCACTACCATCCGTGTTGCCTCCAACCGGCTGGATGGCCACACATTCCAGCTGAACCGCACGCCGTCACGCTCCTCGTTCTGAGTGATGTACTCTGGGAAGGTCGCCATGGCAACGCAGAGACACAGGAGAGGACTGACAGTCTGTCAGGAAAAAACTGGGTGGGGATAATTATATTAGTTTTGAACAGAAACTAAGTGGAATTAAAAACGGCACTATTGTGAAACATCCAGAGATTAACCATGAATTAAACTCAGGATCTAAAACATTCAGGTCTTCCTCTAGACTCCCGCCTTTCAGCTCCAACTTCAGCATCCTTCTACCAATATATTCACAATCTCTCCTCTGAACATGTCCACACCACGTCAATCTGGCCTCTCTGACTTTATCTCTTCACTTTTAAATACCGTTGTATAAACGTGTCAACTCCACTACTGCCCCGCCCCCCGAGAAACCACCAACCAAACTACGTTCTATTTTCTGCGTGTTTTAAAGAAACAAAATCACGTGTGAAAATTGAGCTTTCAGGTAACTGTTAGCTAAACACGTCCTCCCAATATTTACTTCACAGAACAGAAACACTAAAGTACAAATACTTAATTACGGTACGGTGGTAAAAGTTACTTCATCTGCTGATCGTTAATCTTTAACTTTTAAAGTCCAGCTCAGATTAAAGATGCAGAGACACTAAACAGGATTACGGCAGGCGGTGCCTTCATGACGACTTTCGGCATGACTCTCACCTGAATCTGATGGCTTTGATCTAAATAAGAAATAAACCAAAACGTTTTATCCGCAGTTTGAGCTTAGTTAGCCTCGGAGCTAACGGCTAACTGCAGCTTCACTAACACCACGCAGGTGACAGGTAGTTAGAGGGAAAAACAGGTGAGTGGACAGAGTCCAGCTTAAGTTGCAGTCCCGTCAGTTTCAGGTGAATTTGTGAATGAAGGTAAAAAGCTGACGACAGCCAACTTACCGCCGCTCCGCCACTGCTGCTCCTCTCTACTGACAACGAAGCAAAACAATATGGCGGCTGCCCGGCGCCACGTCAAGACACAGATGGGACGAATTTACGGAGGTCTCACTGTGTGCGATATTTAGGGACCACATTCCTTATCCTCGAGAACGTGGCGGAGGTGAAAGAGTGGAAAGTTACTGTTACAGGTAGAATCAATAGCATTTCCCCTGCCCACGGAGAAAAAAGTCAATGTAATGGGCCCCAAATTTTCAGAAAATTGCAAAATCACCAAAGAGAAATATGATAAGCTGGTTTAACGTGTGTCTTGTAATCTTTTTATGGGTATAACTAAGATTATTGTAATTATAGAAAAGGGGGTAACATTTATCAACGTAGAAAAAAAAATTAACATCACAAGATAAATGGGATGGTTGCATAAGAGATTCTTATTACATTTGAAAATAAAATATTAAAAACAAAATCTGAAAAAAAAACTGTTAAACTAACTTTTCCTCAAAGCATCGTTTACATTTTTAATATAATTGTCTAAATTTTGTCCATTGAGGCTACACTTACACCAGGTTTACGTCTGCACAAGAGGCCACATTCCAACTCAGTCAGTCACAATAACAATTTACGATCTTTGGCCCTGCCACGCTGCAGATACAAAAATAGATTTTGATGTATTACATTGGCTGCATATGAAATTTATGAAAAAGGTAAAGAGTCCTTCATCTCAAACAATTGAAACAAAAGGTAACAACAGTGGTGGGTGTACCACAACAAAAAATATCAGCGTCTCAATAACTTTCATGTGTCAATTACAGCTTGACAACGTCTAATGATGTTCACAAGTCACCTTTTTGTTCTCTGAGGCATAGCATTCCACTTTTCTTGAAGGGCTGCCCTCAGGTCATTGAGGTTCTGGGGTGCAGGGTTATGACCCTCTACACAATGACTCAGGTGATTGCATAGGTTTTCTATAGGATTCTGGTCTGGAAAAAGTACAGGCCACTTTCCCAGCCGCCAGCTGTTCCCTGATGATACAACCCTGGGGCATGCTGGGGCATTGTCACGTGTGAAGATAAAATCAGGCCTGTGTTGCTCATGCAGAGGCACGACGACTGGATAAACAATGTTAATGAGGTAGTATTGGCTTATCACCATACCATTCACATGGTTTAGGGTAGTTCTATATTGAGTAGAAACACCTGCCCAGACTGTAACACCACCATGTCCAAAGGCTCATCTGGTGCACCTGGCTTAACAGTGGCTGATGCACAGCATTGGTCATTTCTGCTCATCTAGTGCAAATGCTCCCGGGCCATGCAAGACGACACCTGTGCATGGTGATGTGGCCAGGTACCTTGCAGGTCGTCTAGCATGCAGGCCATGCTGATGTAAGCGGGTTTCGAATGGTCTAATGTGACACTCGGCTGCCTCTCACCTCCCTTAAAAATGCCTGGAATTGATCATTCCATTCATCATCCAGGTCCACGGGGCACAACAGTAACATTACAGTGGCAACAATCCACGGTATGGGAAGCAAATAATCTGCACGCATGCACCCACGCCTGAGGCAATTTTGTCAGGTTAACATCTGAGTTTCCAACACTGCACTCCTTGATAACAATACACATATAATTACCCACAAATGTACAAACAGGCAAAATGAAAGCAACACACAGCATTTAGACTGTAAACCTGTGACAGACCGGTGATCAGTCCAGGATCCACCTCGCTCCTGCCCCAGTGTCTGCTGCTGTGCATTTCTTGCTACATTTTTTCGTTGTGCTATTAATTTCCAACTGTATGAAAAAAACTCAACTTTTTCCTATTTGACTAAAAAGTCAGAATTTGAATTTACCTAGATAAAAACTAATTCTTTGGTGTCAGAAAATACCGTAAATTTTGCATTTTTAAGAAAAGAATCAGTTAGATGCATTCTAAAGCAGAATGTAAATGTAATGAAAGTAAAACTGTCAGATGTAGTATTTTGATGTACTATTATTTTAAAACTTCTTAGTCTTATACTTACATTAGTATCTTACATATTATTGAAGTATGTTATAATTCTGACAGTACAAATAATACTGCATATAGCATCATCTCAGGTCTCTGAAATAATGGAAGAAAGAGACACAGCAGGTTTAAAATGGTGTAATACAAATGTTTATTATGACAAAAATACTGTCACTAACTAATGTCATCTTCATCACCTTGTCGACTCTGGTCTGTTTGAATCTATACACAAACATCTTAAATTTAAATTAACCCCCCAAAACCATCTTCTTCCCTTAATAAGAGCAGTCCAACATTTTTAAGCTTCACACAAAACCTGCAGCTTCTGAAAATGTTGAACTGCTCCTTTGATTTATATTCCTACAAGCAGAAGTCTTTGTGAAAAGCAGCAAAGATTCAAACATCCTTGTTTTATTTTGTATCCAAGCCCTCCCCCTCCATCTGTACCTGTCTTGAGGTGGGACTTTGAGGGTTTTAAAAAAAATATTTTAAGGCAGCTGATTGATCACATGTTGTTGAATCCCATCATGCCTTTCATGTTTCCAGCAGCTCCCTGCTGAAACTGACGCATCATGGACTGAAGGCCGGCCATTCCACCTTTAAAAAAATAAAAGTTTGTTTTTAATCAAGAATTTACAGCTTGTCAACAACTTTTTTTAATCACGATCAGCTGTTGTCAGGTCAAAGTGTTTCTAAGTGCTGGAACTTTTCAGTCTCAGATGATGTCAGTGACAAAATGTGATTTCTCCTCCACCTTGGACTGATTTTAACTGTGTAGTAACAAGAATCTGTTTTCAACCTCTTTTTTATGTAGGTGCAGGGTGAGAGCACACAGGGAAACACAGCTGACACAAAGTGCCAACTGTCTGAGTTTTAAAACAATCTGTAATGGGGTGGTTTATTTAGACTTTGTGTTCATTTTATTTTCAGACAGTTTGATGAAAAACCAAGTGGCATCGCTCTGTTAATGATCTCTCCCTCATTCATGCTTTCATTTAGCTGTTTGCCCCATTTACAGACCTCTGTCAAGCACACGTGCAGCTGGGGAAAGCATATAAAAACCTGGTTAACATCTACATGACAGAGACCTCGGTGTAGAGAAATCTACCTGGGGAAAGAGGATTTCATTAAATACAAACCCTGATTCATGACAGTTAAGAATTCCGCTTTCCTCAGAAAACCAACTGTATTTAAATCTACTGTGTGGGATTGCATGTACTAACAAAACAGGTGCGTGTGTGAGGGTGTGTATTAGTGTGAGCAGGTCTTACCCATATGGTGCAGAACTCGGGGATCCATCATTTTGGCCATTTGCTGGTTGAGTTTGGCCATCTGAGATGGGTTCACGTTTTTGGACATGTCTCCTCCTGAAACAGACCAACACATCAGTTACCTCATACACAATTGTCAACCTCATAGGTTGTCCCGCCTACCAAAGACAATGTCCTGCTGGTTTACCTTTAAACAGGCCCTTGATCCCACCCATCTTCTTCACCATCTGAGCAAACTTTGTGTACTGTGTTAGCAGCTCCTGGACATCCCTGGTGGCAACCCCAGAACCTCGAGCCACTCTCTGGATCCTGTTGGGCTGTTTACTGAACAGCTTGGCCCCATCTTTACTATCCAGTTCTGCACAGACACAGACCTATAAAAACGGGAGCTCTGGTCTTCTCCACAGAGGCCACACATCTGCATATTGATCTGCACTAAACATTCAAGTGTTAACAGCTGGTGGGACCTGTTAAATGTTGTGCTTACTAGAATACTTAGTTAAGGATTCAGGATTTGAAGAGGTAAAGTGTCTGTTGTTTGCAGTGTAAATCTGTGCAGACCGATTTTCACTCATGTTCGTGGTAATTATACAGTTCCAGAGCGACATTTTGGCTCTTTCACTGCTGAATGCTCCACTATCTTCACCAGCTGCTCTCTGACTGTAAGCAGACACTGATTTTTATCATGAAACTAAATTTTCCATCTGGTCTCTAGTCTTCTCTAAACGACAGTTTGAGCCTCAAACTTGTTAAACCTGACTCCACTAACATTAAAAACAGGTACAAAAATATCTTTTTTGGTAAATCAGACTGTGGCGCTGCTTACACTGCAGACAGATGACATGAGAGAATCCAGATTAATAAGGGCGCATGTTCATCTTAAATTATTAGACCTCGCAGCTTAAACTACAAGTTAACATAAAACAGATCCGACTAAAAGATGCACCGATTTATTCATTTGTAACTGACCATAATTACGGTCATTTAGTCATGACTTAAATAAAGTAAATGTGTAACTAAGTTAATGTAATCAGCAGCTCCTCCAGTCATAAAGATAAACTGATATTACAACAGCATCAGTGTTTGTGCCATAGTACTGTGGAGTTTGGTCCTTTATCATGTACAGACATACAGCTTCAGGCTAACACCATCTTTACACAAACAGCAGCTCATGAATGTGTGTTACCCTGGTCGTTCATGCTGTCCATGATGGTCATCAATTTCTTTAGTCGGGCCATTGATTCCTGTTCGTTTCCTTTACTCATGAAGTCTGTGCCGAAGCCCGGAATCATCCCCTGAACACCAAAAGAAATATAGTTAAAGACTTTTCAGATACAGCTAATCTCCAGGTTCCGCATTTTTACAGGTTGTGTCAAAATCAGATGTGACCTGAGTCCACATCGTGTTACGAGTCTAGAGCCTCTAAGTCATGTGACTGAGCGTACGGCACGTATTCACATACTTACCATGATCTGTCCGAAGGGTCCCATCTTCATGATGTTCTGAAACTGCTCGTACATGTCTCTGAGGGTGAACTGACCTGCAGTTCAGAGATCAAAGGTAAGTCAGCCCACCCATAATGCACGTCATTTGAAGAGGGGTGTCTGATCAGGTTCTTACCATGTTTGAGTTTGTCTATTAGCTCTTCATTGTCATCCAGCTTGAGCTCATTCACTCTGTCAATTAGTCCTTCGATGTCTCCCATCCCTGATAGAAAAAACACAATCAGCTGTGATTTAAAGAGAAACTAATGTCCAAATTATTTTATTTATACTCAGCATCTCATTCAACCTGGGGAGATTTGACTGTTTAGACCTAAAATAACCAGATGACTTAAAGCAGGGGTCTCCAACCTTTTTTCCCCTAGAGCTACTTTTACTTACTTTTTAAAATAAAAATGGCTGAGAACTACTCATGTTTTGTAACATGTATTCTCATGGCTGTTTTCTTGAACCTACATAAAATGTTGGGTGTCTACAACTCACATTTTGCATTAAAACATCACCATAAATATTTTATATGTATTTTGCATTCATTGTGCTTGTATGCATTTCTTTCTATTGTAGTCTCTCACTGGTACGGGTACCGTATGCAGTTGAAGGGTGAACATCTCTTGCTCTGACTGCAGCTGGGAGGGGCTACTGTGTGAGGACCGGGCCGCATGTGAGTGCTTTGGCACGTGGGAGGGCTTAAAGCAGTTCCCACTGCTTGTTGAGAAGAGTGAGAATGATACGTGCTTTCACGTCAGTCTCCAAAAGTCTCCAATAGCACCAGAAAAAGCTGCTAGATTTGTTGATAGTCACTTTTTTGAAAAAAAGAGTCTGAAAACTCGCTTAATGTAGCGACAAAGTCGGCCAGTTGGGAAAACTGATCACCACTGGCTCATCAAGGTTGACAGCAGCACACTTCGACTGACAACTAATTGTCAAATAATTATTTTGCATGAAAAGGAGGCGGGATACTTTGACGAATTTGATTGGATATAGATGTAAGTTGATTTGCCGAGTGACCACTCAAATTTGACTAATCAAGTTTTCAGATTTATGTAGGATTCATTAACCCTTTTGCGAGCTACCTGGTTGTGAGCGATGTGTTAAAGACCCCGGACTTAAAGAAACATTTACAGTTTTTTTAAAATATACCTTCAGATAAAAAAGTTTTTTTTTTTAATTCAGCGGATTAGTAGCAAGTAGAAGTTTTCAGTAATGATGGAGTCTGAAAGCATTTTATCAAATCTGAACCCGTCTCTGAATCCCTTACGGAGTTTGATGAATTAAGTTTTCACATTGTTAATGTCATAAGTCATCATCAGTGATTCTGTAGAGTTACAGAGAAAAGCAAATGGGGAAAAAAGGAGGGAAGACATTTTGGCTGCAGATCCTAATGAATGCAGAGTATTGTTTTCACTTGTAGGCACATCCAAAATGAAACGGCTGTCTAACCGTGCCTATGTAATAACACCTTAGGATTTTTTGTTTTTATGATTGTGATCAGAAAGTGATGCTCTCTCTGTAAATCTGTTACCAAGCAGTTTGCTGATGAATGGCTGAGTTTTAAAAGGCTCAAAGTCGTCGATGTGTTCTCCTGTTCCGATAAAGATGATGGGACTCCTAGTGGCTGCCACACTGGTAGAACAGAAGAAGAGGAGTGTTAAAATCAGCAGTGAGAGGGAAGCTGAGACATCAGGCGCAGGCGATGGTCTTACGCGCTCAGAGCTCCTCCTCCTTTAGCGTGTCCATCCAGCTTGGTAACAATTACTGATGCCACATCAACTTTGTCTTTGAAGGCTTTAGCCTGAGCCTCACATGCCTGGCCGATTGACGCATCCATCACATACACAATGTTGTCCGGTTGCTATGGGAACATCAGGAGGAAAATCCATCAGCAGAGAAATACCTGGAGGGGAACACCTGGAAAAGATAAGGTGACATATACAGATTCCTACCACAGCATTGGAGACTTGCAGCATTTCCTCAAACAGTGAGTCTTCCTGCTTGTGTCGTCCACTTGTGTCCACAATTATGATTTCAAAGTTCTCAGTTTTGAACTTTTCGACACCCTCAGAAGCGATCACCACCGGGTCCATCTCTGTGTAACTGAATACAACACATGAGGTCAACAGTAAGCAGGAATTCCCTGAAAAGAACATCACCAGGGGGCAATGTCTCATTACCTCCTTAGCAGAGACTCACCTGCCATAGAAAGGGATTCTGGCTTTGGTGGCATTTTGTTTCAGCTGATCAAAGGCACCTGAGAACAAAAGGGTCACATTGAGTGCGTTTAAGTCTACGTAAAGTCCCTTGTAGTCAAGTGATAGCAACTTTTTATTTATTTATTTTTAATATGCAGGTCTCCGATGTGCTGTAAACAAAACACTGTTTCACACAATTTCAAAAGTTTTTATGATGTGCCTCCTGCACATGTTGATCTCACACTGAGATCGCACAGATTTTCTCCCGTGAGAAGGCTTCTTGCTCAGATGATTTTCCGCTGTGTTTAACATGTGAAATACAACTCTGGACAATGCCTGAGGCTGATTTCTCCTGACATTGTGCAAAGGTAATATGTGAAACAGACTTTAGTTGGGATTCAGTGTCTTGCTCAGGTAAATTTGGACATGTGACAGGAGAAGCCCTAGGTTGAACCAACAATCCTAGGGTTGATGGAAAACTGTTCTGCTTCCCGATCTAGCCCAGCCATGTGAGAAGTGTGGTCTCAGTTGAGTGTGTGAAAGTGTAGTTACCAGCTCTGAAGGTGTCAGCACAGATCAGACAGGTCTTCCAGCCTTTCCTCTGGTAATAATAAGCGAGCTAAAGGAAACACAGCAGTTCAAGGACAGGTGGGAGTGCTGTGTATCAAAACACAAAACTTCTTGCAGGTGAAAAGGTACGGTTAACACTCAAGTGTGTGACGTTACCTTGGAGCAGGTTGTGGTTTTCCCGCTGCCCTGCAGACCAACAAACATGATGACATTGTTCTTTCCTTTAGTGGGGGTCCAGGCCTTCACACCGGGGTCCACCAGCTACAAATACACAACAAGGTATTTAAAATACACACAGATCTGGGGGGGTAGGTGGTGGATGAGAAACTAAAAGCAGTCCATACCATAAGTATTCTAAAACTGAGATTAAAACCTGATACCACAATCCATGTTTTGTAAACACTGAAGACACACCCATGATATTCTGGTCTAAATAAGCAGTGTGGGAATGCAGTGGAGCACAGGGTTGGTCACTATGTCACAGACAAAACACTCTGCGACCATGTTCTTGTCTTTGTTACAAAATGTGGAGACCTGACTGTTTTAAGACAGACCTGAAAACCTGTGAAAATTCTACTTTAAACATGTTTTGATATTGTTCCAAATAGTCCTGAAAAACTATACATTTAATCCACTGATTGTTCCAGCACTGACCTTAACAAGTTCCTTGAAGACAGCGTGTTGGATCATCCTCCTTTTGTTCAGACCTGAGGCCATCTCCTCCAGGTCTATGGCAGACCTGCAGGGACAAGAAATTTTCACTCAGTGCTGCTGTACTGGCCCACAACTCAGTAGGCTCTTTTGGATTAAACTGTACTAAGGAGCTTTCCTCAGAACTATTTTCCTTCTTCCTCTTTCTCTATTTGCATTTGCACAGTCAGTAGGAACTCTAAAGTGACAGCGACAGCTAATATGCATTAATGTAAAGCTATACTGATTTGTGATGAATCTTTCATGTTCAATAAAATGCTAAAATGTTTCCAATTTGTTATGTTAATTTTGTTATTCCATATTCCTTTTTAACATTTTTAAATAACTTAAACTAAACATGAGTCAGCAATAAACTGGTGAAATAAGGCCTCTCCAGAAGTTGGACACCAATTCCTCAGTCGGGTGGAGGTCTAAAGAGCTGTTGAGATCACCGCTGCCAGACTCACTTGACATTCTCTCTGAGTTGTTTGACCAGTTTGATATTGACATCAGCCTCCAGCAGAGCGGCACAAACTTCCTTTAACATGGCATTTAGCACCTGGAACACAGATGAGATCATAGTCTGAACTGGATTTATGTTAGATTGCTCCTTTATAGCTGAGCTCAGCTCCTTACCACAAAGTTTTGGTAAGGATACAAAAGGCAGATTAATGGAGTATTTTAATCCTCTGGGAAGTATTTTATAGCTCAGATTGGCAGTACATTTTTACTTTATGTCTCCAGGTAGTAAGATTAAAAAAAATCAAAGCCTAAGCAGCTGGGGTTATTTCTTGAATAATGCTATATCCATGAATGAATTGCCTGAAAGAAACTATTCCATAAAAGGGAATGTACACAAAACATTTATAAATAAAGGATTTAAATGAGAAACAACTACTACATGGTTTTCTGCCTGATTAATTTGACAGTATTTTATGACAGCTGGATTTACACAGTGTATAAACCACTTCCAAACAAGATGGGAAGATGTGAAAACGAGAATAAAAACAGAATGTAATGATTTACAAATCTCATTAAACCATATTTTATTCACAATAGAACATAAACAACATATCAGATGTTGAAACAGAGATTTTACCATTTCATGTAAAATATTAGCTCATTTTGAATTTGATGGCAGCAACACATCTCAGAAAAGTTGGAACAGGGGCAACAAAAGGCTGGAAAAGTAATTGTTGCAAGTCAAAAACAAATGGAGGAGCATTAGACAACTGATTTGGTCAATTGGCAACAGGTCAGTAACATGACAGGGTATAAAAGGAGCATTTCATAGAGGCAGAGAGATGGGCAATGTAAAGATGGGCAGAGGTTCACAATCTGACAAACTGCATCAAACAATTGTGGAACAATTTCATTAAAATGTTCCTTAACGTAAAATTGCAAAGACTTTGAAGATCCCACCATCTACAGTATAAATCATCATCAAAAGATTCAGAGAATCAGGAGGAATTTCTGTGCGCAAGGGACAAGGCCAAAGGTCAAAACTGGATGCAGCGATCTCATGCAACACTGCATTAAAAAAACAAAACAAACAGGCATGATTATCTATTGGACATCACTGCATGGGCTCAGGAACACTTCCAGAAATTACTGTCTTTGAACATGGTTCACTGTTCAATCCACAAATGTAAGTACAAACTGTCTTATGCAAAGAAGAACCCATACGTGAACATCATCCAGAAAGCCACCATATTCTCTCATTTAAAATGGTCTGAGGCAAATGGCAAAATGTTCTGCGGTCATTAGGGGGTGCATTTGGGCCTATGGCTTGGGCAGCTTACACATTAGGAAAGGAACTATCAATGCTAAAAAGTACATAGAGAGCAACATATGGCTCCATCCAGACAATGTTTCTTTCAGAGAAAGCTCATCTATTTCAGCAAGACTATGCTAAACCACATACTGCATCCATAACAGCATGGCTTCACAGGAGAAGAGTCTGGTTGCTGAACTGGCCTGACTGCAGTCCAGACCTTTCACCAACAGAAAACATTTTGCACATCATAAAATGGAAAATCCAGCAAAAAAAGGCCCAGGACTGTTGAGCAGCTAGAATCCTGCACACAAGAATAGGACAACATTCCTCTTCTAACTCCAGCAACTGGTCTCCTCGATTCCCAAACATTTACAGACAGTTGTTAAAAGAAGAGTGGATGCTACACAATGGTAAACATCCCCCTCTTCCAACTTTTGTGAGATATGTTGCTGATATCAAACTCAAAATGAGCCACTGGCAGTTTTCTCTGTGTTTGTTCTGGGGTGTTTGTTGGTGTCCTGAAATGTATGAATAAGTGTACTGATGATGTCATTGATGACATCTGATATGTTGTTCTATTGCGAATAAAATATGGTTTGATGAGATTTGCAAATTCTGCATTGTTTTTAAATTACATTTACACAACCTGGCAAGTTTTTTGGAATTGGGGTTAGGTTTGATCAGTGTCACCCTCTTTGATACTTTAAGTGTTACTCATCTTGAATTTAGTAGCTTAGATAGTTGCTAACACATAAACAGCAAATACCACTAGTGTTATGTTTGCCTTTTAACGGTGTCACATCAGACAACTGGTGTCCACGAACTCAATCTCCTTTTTCCTTTTCCACCTGGCTGTCACATAAGGGTGCTGTGCAAATTGTGTAGGTGTGCACACATTTCTCCACTGCTCTGCCACTATGATACAACTTAGGTCTCAGGACTGAGCTCCTCTTAAGATTCTTGGACCAGGTTCAAATCTTTATTATCTGTCAAAGGACGCTGTAAATTTTTCTTTGACGTGGCTCATAAATGCCCACTGACAGCAAAAACATACATGCATCTTAAAATCTGTTGTGAGCAAAGACTCGTCTCTAGATGTTCTAAAAAGAGGAGATAAATGTGGAAAATGGTCATAAATGTGTCAAATAAAACCTGCCTCTATCTACCTTCACAGAACAGTTTACATTTATGTTGCTACTGTTCCTAGTAAACTGCTTAAATTGTTTTGATAGTCAGGGTCTGAACAATAGCAGACTCTGTGTTACCTCTTCATTAATGATGGTGGCATTGCTGAGGGACCTCAGCGCCGAGGTGATCTTCCTCCCCAGGTCAGCTAACACCATGATTGCAGTTCAATCTGATCCTGAAACCACAGAAAGCTTTAGTCAGTGGACTGTACAGGTGTACCTAATAAAGTGACCACTCAGTGCTGCAATTTTCCCCCAGTGACAGATTCAAAGTAACATGTTTCACCAGATTAATCCTGATAGATCTGAGGTCTGTTGAAAGACCTCTGTTTAAGGTTCGAATAAAGTTCTCTCTACCTGTATCAGGTGTGTTTGTATGGACAGTGCCGTGGAAAGAGTCAGCAGGTCAGCTGACAGGTAAAGGTGGGGGCTACACACACCTGCAGAGACAAGAGGGTGAGAAATGAAGAGGGATATGTGTGCAGACATGAAGAGACAGTTTGCAGTATGATCCACTGAGTGACCTGAGCAGCATCTTCAGCTAACTTCCATCACCACTGCCAGTAAACTTCATCATCTTTAACCTGATTCACCTGAATAGACTGGTACATAAAGATGTCACTAATGTTTTTCCTATTTTATACAGCAAACAGTAAACTGAAAAAGGAGGGAAACAATAACTACATTAGTTGCGGTTTCTCTTGTAATTAGCCTAAATTTTAGTTCTGTTTTGCATTTTTAGAACAATAATTCTGGAACTGTTCATAATATAATTAAATCTGTTCAAACAATGATCAGATTTAATTATATTTCATCTTTATGGGAAGAAAGATAGCTGAGAAAAATAAAATTGATTGTCTGGTTTAACACTCTGGATTGTGTCAGTTTCAATACACGTTGGATGACAAATACTGACAATTTACAGACTAGACAATAAACTGAGGAAATCCTCTGCATATTAACCACGAGTAATAACAATGAGCTGCAACTCTGGATGAATGAGTTGCTGTTTACATTTGCTTTATACTTGAAAGACTAAATACGTGTATGTTCAATAGGTTTACGTTGTGTTTTTAAGGATGAAAATTCCCGGATTTTTAAACTCACAAGACAATATTATACACCTTTATCATTCTGATTGTAATTATAACCTAATTTAATCAATTGTTACATTTTTTCGACAATAACATTTTTACCCAGTTTATCAGCTGATGTGGGTCAGATCTTAAGCAGCTGTTTACGCAGCTATCATTAGCTTAGCCGTTAGCCGTTATCACAAAATAGTGGTTAGCCATTAGCAACGTTACTTGTGTTTACGCCGAAATTGTCAGCCTTTTAAAAAGACGGAATTATGTCCGTGACCATAGCGGGAACATTAACGATTTATTTCACAAATAATTCAATATAAACGATGTTTTCTTACCACCTCTGCGTGACTTTAATCAAACAGCAGCAAAAACTCAGAGGAACGTCATCAAATCCTGACGGAACCGGAAATACGCTCTTCTTCTGTGTTAATTATCACATTGAAGCACCTGTCTGCCTCCTGCTGGACGAAAGATAACCAGCTGCGAAAGTTACTAAGTACAATTAGGTACCAAGTACCTACTTCCCATTTTCTGCCACTTTACCCCTGGACTTCACATTTAGGGGAAAATGTGAAACTGCTTGCAGAATTTTTACTTGTAACACATTATTTATACACTCTGATATTAGTACTTTTATCAGGTAAATGATCTGAGGTGCTGGGGTATCCCTTCAGAGCTTATTCACCAAAAGCATTTTAATGTCAGTATATTTGAAAAAGTAGTGTTCAGTACTTTAGGTTAATTTCACGTTGTCTTCATTTGCCTTCAAACTGTCTGAATCATTTAAATTATTTATTTGTTCAGTGTCTCAAAATATGAATAGGTAAATTTTATTTATTTATTTATTTATTTTTACAATTGATAATGTTTGAGTTTAGTAGTTTAAACTGCATGTTTGAACCATTTGTTTCTAAAAATGAACTCAGTTTGCATGAAAAAAATCAGAAGGGTCAGGGTTAACGCTCTCTTTAAATCGGCGAAGACACTTGATCTACGATTGAAGACTGAAGGCATTTGTGTGGAGACATTTTCTCAGTGTGCTACATGTTTATTATGACTAAATGTTTTTAACCTTTGTCATCCAGGCTACAATGAACCAAAGTGAACATAAGTGACTGCTGAGCTGAGTTACTGTGGAGTTGAAATGTTAATCAAATGTTCCTGTAAACTCAAGTCTTAGCAGCAGCTTGTCAGAAATCTGAGTTTATTGAGAAATAAAGAAATAAAATGGGTTGTAAAGTTGTGTGAGCAGGTTTCAGGTAAGAGGAGTAGAAAGGGTTTTTGTCCAACAAAACAATGTCCAGGATGGTATTGGTCAAGGGTCAGAGGTCATCATGCTGAGCTGTCACTTTGCAGGCTGCTGCTGCCCACCTCCCTCCACTGAAGAACCTGACTGGACAAAGTCTGTAACTCCACCACTTGAGCCAGCAGCTTAATGAGAGAGGTGTCCTAATACATACAGACAGACAGACATACAGTGTCAAATCCATTCTGAGCAACTGTGAAACCATAACAACGTTTGGGTCTTGGTCCACAAGAAAGAAAATAACCCCACTAAGGTGTATTATAAAAGATGTAATTTGACTGACCAAATGAGTGAGGTGGTCTCTGGTTCTGGTCCAGCTATGGACTGACTTCAGCTTCTCTTCAAGATTCTCAATGAAGTCTAGCAGCAGCTTCACTGAGTCCACCACAGACCTAAAACAGAGCACAGGTCAGCACAGGCAGACCTGATATGACCATGATAATTTTCAGCCTTACTGGATAAGCTCTAGCTTCTAGACCCTGTCTGTTCTGGGTATGACCCTGAGGAGGGCCACTGGTCATTTATTCCAATACTTCATAAGGTCTAAATACTGCACTGTGTGCGTTTGTGAGTGTGAGAGAGATCAGGATTAATGAGGTAAAAGTTCTGAAGCAATCAGAAGCAGCTCAGCCTCTCAGCCACATGATCATCTTCTAGTGCGTGAAGGTCAAGGTGGTGGTTCCTGTTTTAATGAATTATTTAATTAATCATTATTAAAGTGCTGAGTCAGGTTTTGCTTTGGAGTCGGTTTGTACCTGTGCAGGTGAGCCTGGACAGGCAGGTTGGTTCGACCAATTGGCCTCATCAGTCTCTGTCTTAAAGTGTTCTGCTCTTTTAGAATGTCCTGCAGGTGGCTACAGAACAACTGCAACATCTGGAACCTGCGAGCTGGAAAACCAGGACCCAACAAAAGGTGGTCTGATAACTCATAGATTCATAAAGAGTTGATGAGCCGGTTGTGTGTCTGCTCATATAATAATAATAATAAAAAATACAGTAATACAAATCATTGGATACTCATCATAAACTCATCATAATGATGCCACCTTAATGTAGAAGGTGATGAAACACTCACTGAGGTGATGAGTGTGTGTGACGTCAGCGTTCTTCTCCTCCATCTTCAGCAGCTGCATCTCCAACTGCAGCTGAGACACCAAACAGCAAATCATCAGCAATCTCCTGCATATCGTTTTTTATTGTAAGTTTTCTTTCTTGTGTTAGCCGCAATGTGTTAGTCCTCATTTCTTCTATCTCTAGGGCTATGATCAGACCTGGTCGAGCTGTTTCTGCGCGCTGATTCGCTGTTCAGCATCATTCAGGCGAAGGGAGAAGGCGGGGCTCGGCCTGGAGGAGGCGGAGTCTATGTCCTCCTGAGGACAGACAGAGACAGAAACTTTGTCATCTTCACAGAAATGACTAAAGTGTATTTGTTTGCAGCTGGTCTCTGGTGAAGCTGCAGTTCTCAGCGGTTGTTGTGCTGAGCACGTTATTCACATGTTGACGGGCCGTTTGGTTTCTGCCACTGCCAGACAACTACTAAGGAGGCCCATAGCTTTTAAAAGTCATTCTTTGTAGTTTGTTACAGTGAGTCAGATTCACCAGAGTTATGATTATCACCTGTTCATGCAGATGCTTTTACCTGTGACAAAGCTCCTTTGGAGACACACCTGGCCAACAGGTTGGCAGCTGGAGACACTGAGAACGAAGACAAATCCCACTGAAGCATCTGAAACACAGTCAAAACGTCTGTAATACAAATGGAAATGTTTTTAAAAGATTCTGATAGTTGTTAATTTTTTGTGCTATTAGTAATTAAATCAGAAAACCACTGGTCTCCAAGTATACACCCCGTTTAGCAGCCTAAGACTCAAACAGAACAGAACTTCATCACAACTGTTTTCTGTTGTTATATCAATGCCGAATGACTAAGAATGGGTCCTTAAAATCAAAATCCTTCATGTTTTTCTGACGGATGTGACATACACCAAAATCATCTGAATTTTAAAGGCGAATTTTTGTCGCTATTGTCGAGGAAAACGTCCGGTAACGTCTGTCCGTGAAAACAAGCACGTTCGGATTTTCGGTACCACTAACTTTGTTACCTGATCGGTATCTATACGATGAATAAACGGACAGTTTATTAATCCTGATAGAATAGTATTTTTTTTTTACCGTTTCAACTCCAGACTCCTTTCTAAAAAACAAAGCAGGTAGCGCTAAGCCGAACCCGCCAGAAGATGTTTCTTTTTCTTCTTCAGCGCTTAGGTGCATTAAACCTCCCAAGTTTGTGACCTTAGCGCCCCCTTCAGCACGGACTTTACAGATGCTTTTATAGCTTCATGTAGTATAAATAGTATATATAGTATAGTATATAGATATACTAACTTATAATATGGATAAAATATACTTATATTTAATCTATATTATAAATACACGATCTATTCCAAAAAGAAAAAACACTTTATATGATTTTGTTTTGCAAAGCAACTATGGTCCAATTAATACCAGGATACTTAATTCCTATAGATTAATCGCTACACGCGTAATCTATGGGGGAAACGTGAGCGTGCTCAAAACAAGTGACGTAATTTCTCCGGTGTTCCTATTGGCTCGCACAGCTGCGGTCCCAGAGCCTGCTCTGCTGTGAAGTAGGGCGGATTCAATTTAATGTAATCGCTTTTTTATAGTTTCATTAGGTGCTGCACCTTTTATCAGACAGATTTCAAATATTGGACAAAAATCGACACCTTAATCATCACTTTACTGTAAGTAAAACGGCATGGTAACGTGTTTGTTGAGGTGTTTTTGGTGCAGTAAGCAGGCTAACCGTGCTGAGCTAATTTAGCTTCATGTTGGATTCACAGCTGCAAACACGACAGAACTGTAAAGTACAGTTACTATCAGTGTGTATTATTGTGCGTTTACATTACTGTTATGTGCTAACTGTGTTAGTTACCGTTAGACTATTGTATGTTACTGTTGCCG
Organism: Channa argus; assembly: GCF_033026475.1. Lineage (NCBI taxonomy): Eukaryota > Metazoa > Chordata > Actinopteri > Anabantiformes > Channidae > Channa > Channa argus. Next base: position 22,911,363 of record NC_090212.1, on the reverse strand, counting down.
TTACTGTAACTTTACGTTACTGTAGTGTGCTAACGTTACTGTGGGTTTCTGACAGTAACCAAGGACCTAACGTAGCCTGTTGTTGCTGATTCTATCCTCCTCCTCCTGCTACAGGTCTCAGTGGACCATTTCATTAAGACTGACTGAAGCAGAACCCGGAGGAACCCCGTTAAACCGTTAGTTGGATGCACGTAAATTCTGCCCACAGCTGTGGACTGACCGAGGACAAAAGTCTCTGTTTAGTCTGAGTTTATCCTCAGACGTCAGCTAACACACAGCTGAGGACACACAGGTAGACAGGTGGAGAATGGGGAACTCTGCTCTGAAGTCTCACCTGGAAACCTCCCAGAAGACTGGGGTGTTTCAGCTGACAGGAAAAGGACTGCAGGAGGTGAGACCCACCTGTCCCTCCGGTGTTAAGTTAAATAACTTAACACCAGATTCATGTTCTACACACAGAAACAGTCTGCTGTTTGCTTAATGAAACAGAGAGGCCAGTTATGTTTGTACACGTCCATCTGTATATGGGTATTTTCCTATACAGTTCCCTTAGTCAAGTTTGACAGGATTTCATTTAGATAATACATAAATATAATAAAAACAACTGTCCTTTAGACAGACAGGTGTTCTCTCCAGGTATTTTTAGTATCCAAGGGCCTAGTTTATCAAAGCATGTGTGAAGCAAGTTCTAAATGTGTGGAGAAAAAAGAAAGAAAACTGTTTGTCACCACTATTTGTCAAAGTGGTGCACGCACAGCTTCACCCAGTGAGTGATGATAAATCTCAGCTGTTCCCATATCCATCTGTTTTTACCTGGACAAAATATCTGCCTAATGCCACACAGCTTCCTGAAAGTCGTAGTGGCCTTTGGATTTAGACAGAGGGACCAGTTGAAAAATAAATATAAAAAACATCACTGACTATGTTACAAAAACATCACATAGCATCCTCAATGTGAGAAGTTAGGAAAGATTCTGATCATGAAAATGGATATAGTTGAACATGTTTCTGTATTGTTACCAGCTGTACAGTGTTTTACATTGTGTTCTATATTGTTTTTACCACTGCCAAAATTCTTCAGTGGTTTAATAGTTGCTATAGATAGTGGCTTAGACAGTGAGTGATGTGTTGTGAGTCCTCATGAGCTCACCACTGTAATAATATAACAGCAGGTAAGAGGAGTTCTGCATGATGTAGTTTCCCTTTGCAAAATCAAACTCTTTCATAATAATGTTAAATACACTAGACAAGAACTGAGGTCACCACAGTAACACAAGTCTCTTCAGTCTAGTTACTGCTTGACAAGTCCACAGTTTGAGCTAAATATGGATGAAGACAGACATTATGAGTTCAGGTGATAGGCAGATGTCTACTTGGTAGTGAAATAAAAAGAACACAAAAGATATTTTTGATTCAGTACCACTACTGGGCAATGTTATAGGCTAACTTAATTAGATATTTGATTGTTTCACATTCAATCAGTTTAAGACTAACGCCAAAAACATAATAGTCTACATGTCAATAGTTAATTATTAATTATAATTGATTATGGATTCATAACTGATTATAATTAAATTTTATTGACAGATCTGCCACATCAGCACACTGCTACACTACAAGAGAAACAAGATGAAATAGAGGCATTAATGGCATCATTCATTCTGTAAGAAATGTATTTATATATCTTGCTTTACAAATAAAAATGGGAATACAGGAACGATAGTTTAGTTACTATTATTACTTAAGTGCTTGGCAGAGTTGTGCTATGTCAGTTATTGATTTGGAATTGATTTATCCACAATTAGACCAGTTGTCTACTGGAAAAGTGGTTGGTACATCAGTTTATAGAGGTTCTAAATGTCTGCACATTTTAAAGCACAATATTTAATTTGTAAAATCTGACTCTGTGCAGAGGAATAGGTGATAAATGAGTCTCCAGGTATGGTTGCACAGTGCAGAGTAGCGATGGGTAGTTGGAGCTAGGTGGACTTAAAAACAGTTGTGTTAGAATACTGAGGTCCTTTTTTCTTACTTACTCAAAAACAACAGAATCCATAACCATTAAACCTGAAATAAAACTTTTCATCAGCCTTCCCATGCTGAAGCAGCAAGTCCTTATATTTAAAACATGTTTTCCCTGAAGAAAAGGCACCAGCCTAAACATTAAGAGGGTGAACATTAAACATGGAAAACAACAATCCGTCATGATGTTTCCTGGTGTTTGTGCTGCCAGTTTCCAGAGGAGCTGCAGAGACTCACCAACAACCTTAGGACTGTCGATCTTTCTGGGAACAAGATTGAGGTTCTTCCAGCCGCCATCGGCAACTTCCTGCAGCTCAAGAGTCTGACGCTCAACTCCAACAGACTCAGTGAGTATTTGCCCACGGGCAGAAGATGAAGTGACAGTTTGATTCACATTACTGTGAAGAATTAGAAATTCAGTCGTTTGTTGGGACTAATTCATTCTTTCATTGGTAGCTGTTTAGCTGTGTTCTCATCATCTAGTTCTTTATCATAGATTTATTATTTCTAAGGACAGAACGGGATCTGAGTTTAATTTCAGGTCTTTTTAAGATCTAGATCCAGAGTAGCCAGACCACTATGTTGTCCTGAACCTGTACAACTAGAACACCTGAAAATCTGTTGTTTACATTTTCAGCCACCATTCCCAGTGAGATTGGGAAGCTGAAGAAACTGGAGACTCTGAGTCTCAATGGGAATGGAATCCAGCAGCTGCCCCCCACCCTGGGTCTGCTCAAAGCTCTGCGTACCCTGAGTTTGGCTGGGAACAAGATTTCAGAGTTTCCCTCTGGACTGGGAAGCCTGAGGCAGCTAGACTTGCTGGACCTATCCCGAAATAAGATCCAGAATGTCCCTGCTGAAGTGTCTGAGCTGCAGGCCATCGAGATTAACCTCAACCAGAACCAGGTACCTTAGAACCAGGTCTCACAGACCTTACCAGAGAACCCCAAATAACATCAATGTGGTAGGTTTAATAAAACGTTTTTTTCTCCTGGTCTGGCTCCAGATCTCAGTACTGTCGGCTGAGGTGTCTCGCTGTCCCCGTCTGAAGGTTCTCCGACTTGAGGAGAACTGTCTTGAGCTGTCCACCATCCCCCTGTCCATCCTGACCGACTCCCAGGTGTCACTGTTCTCTGTGGAGGGAAACCTTTTTGAAGTCAAGAAGCTCAGAGACCTTGACGGATATGACAAGGTGAGAAGACCTGAGCCCGCTTGGTTCAGGGACAGTGGACTATAGACTATAAACCTGGTTTTGCTTCTGATTATGGTCTCTATTGTTTCTTCCTTAGTACATGGAGCGCTTCACAGCCACGAAGAAGAAGTTTATCTGAAGACCTTCATCCTGAAGACCGAACCTCAGACGCTCATCTGGTGACAGGCTCTCCCGAGACCCTGCCTCCCCACAGCTGCTGCTTCTTCTGCAGCTAAAAAAAATAATCTGACTTCACTCAGTTGGTTCAGACCTCCTCACAGCATCCCCCTCTGCTGAATCCAGCAGAGACCTGCTACAAGTCTAAGGATGTGTACCTGGAATAAATTTTGAGACAGATGGACAGGTGAGAACAGGTGTATGGACATTAACACTTTAACACTTTAATCAATGTAATTTAGAACTAATGATGATTTTCATCGTCTTTCTATCCCATCTGCTGGACACGACCACTGAGAACTGGTTTAGTTTCAGTGGTAAAGCTCGTCTCACCTGGATGTTTCAGATGTGGATGCTTTCAACATTGTAAATAACAGACTGGAGTCAGGGTGGAACAACAGACTGTGGTTAATTTAATCCTGTCAGCTGCAAGAACTTCTCTTAAATTTTATATTAAACTTTCTGCTGAGAAACAAAGATAACATTTCTGTAAACTGTTTCCTGTTTGTCTAAGCAGGACAGCACCACCTGACCACAGAGAATCAGATTGTTCATTTGTGTTTCAGTAATGTTTATTAGCATTTTCAGCCTAAGGTAAAGTGCTTCTTTTGTCATTATACATACAAGGTGTACTGCATCACTGCATCAGATGTTCAGATGAAGGGTTGGTCCTGAGCTGCTGGGACTGAGCGTGCTACCACTATGAGCCAACCTGACCTGGTCCCTAACACTTGTTTTTATTGGTAGGGAAAACTGGAGCAACCGAAGGAAACTTATGCAAATACATGGAGAATATACAAACTCCACACAGGTAGATCCAGTCCGGTTTGGGGATTGAATCCAGGACTTTCTTGCTGTGAGGCAGGATCGTTAACCACCCTGCCACAGTCTCATATTGAGTCTGTTCTGTGTCCACCAGCAGGTGAAGCTGAAGTTTGCCTAAGCTTTGCACATATTATAGAAGTAAACATGATACAAAACGTGGAAACGTCTGAGACAAATATCTGTGTCGAACGCAACCATAGTTTTATTTGTCAGTAAAATACTGAACAATAAAGTTTTAACAGTGTAGAACATCAGGCTGGGTTGCAGAAGTCTGCAGGATTAAATAGCAGCCCACACACCTAGTTTAGGTCAAATGAAGGGAACAAATTTCATTGAAATGTAAATCTGCTCAATAATGACAATAAAGATCTATTTGATTCTATTCTAATAAACTTTGTCACTAATGTTGCTGCAGAACATTTGCTTCTCTGTCATCACTGGACAAAGAAACTGATCTGTGTCTGACAGCCTCAGTCTGAAAGTGTTTCATTGTTGCTGAGCACAGTAACTATACGGCTTAACTGTCTGCAAGCAGCAGTTTATCATAAGTGTAAGAGCTAAAGGACAAAGACATGATAAGTGTGGAAGCCAAGCTTTTGGAAAGTCACATTTCTAACATAAGTCTGTGAATGAGCAGAGACAAAATGAGAAGCTGCAAATCTAAAGGAGATTTCAGAGGAAGATGATCCGCTGTTAAGTTGTATTGTCTACAAACATCAGAAACAAAGACAAAGGTCAGTCAGAATTCCGCTGAAATGGTGGATTCTAGGTTTTGCTGCACTGTGAAGCAGTTTACCTGAAGGAAGTAGACCAATGTCTACGGGAAGACAACAATCTGCTGCTTTGGAAAGACTGCCCCCCATGTAACATCGAAACTCTCAATAATAAACACACACATCGTCCACAGGGACCAGGACAAACTAGAGTCAAGTTAGACTAATTGTAAACCATACTTCCTGTTGCACGTTTTTGCAACTGGATGATTTCACAGATTGTTAGTTCGTTAGACGTTCTTAATATTCGGCCATTTACTCCAATCTTGCTTCCCCACAGGTTTGAGCAATGGTTTTATAGAATATATCAGCCGATAACTGGTTCTATTCTCGGTTCTTTCTGACCACACGTCTTTTCATCATCAACAAGTTCCTCTTGGGAATTAAAAAAACATTTTAAAATGAATACGATAATTTATATATTTATTTCGTGACAAATGCACACAAGAATTACAAATGTAATAATAAATCAAATATATATGATTACATTTAAAATAAAGGATTTAAAATAAGAATGATAAGTATTTGTTCAATTTTGAAGGCGCTGTCGCGCTATTTCCGGTCCGGTCGTGTTTCCCGTCCTTAGTTGACTGTGTTTTTACCGGAGCAGAACTTTGATGACAAACTTTCTCCCGAAAAAAAAAACCTTCAACATTTAATTAACCGCATTCATCCCTTTATCTGCCTCGTTTAAACAGAACCGGCTCCGTGAAGAGTCCTGACTGCCGCTCCCCGCTCCAGCTACTTTCTGCTTAAATCCCGTCCGTGCGGCTGGAGATGAGGCTTCAATGAGTAAACGGGGTTCGAGCCGCCGAATGTGAAGATCGGACAGTGATAAGATGAAGCCGGTCGTGTGGGTCGTGGTGTTTTTGGTTCGGAGTGTGGCGGGGAGCCGTGCGGATGGTACGTAATTCATAGCTGACATAGCTGCAGCCGCTTCTTCAATGTTGTGGGTCTGCTCCGTACTCACGACGGAACTCGTTTACGAAAATTTCATTTTTAACGGTTTAACGCTATAATAACAAATAAAACTCATGTGATGTTCCAATCCAGTTTTAGTGAAGTACTGGTTGTACCAAACCGTAGTTCAGATTTCTCAAATTTAACTTGTGTGAGCGTGTGTGTGTATGTTCCTCAGTGCCCCACGGATTGAAAGCTGCTTAAACCTATAAAACATACGAGTTCTGGTTGAACTAACATGGGTTTTGGTTGTTGACGGTCCCCAGTGATCCAGCCGTTTATCTGGAAGCTGAGTCATGTCAGCTGGACTTATAATTTAGAGTCCAGTCCATTGTGTGTTCACCGAAGAAACTAGAGGGTTTGTACCAGACCAAACAGGTTCGACGTGCATTTCTGTCACTGTAGAAACAAATGGTAAATGATCTGCGCCTATATAGCTCCCACACACACTCATACACCGATAGGGGAGCTGCTAAGCAGCTGGCCAACACTTATCGGGAGAAACTAAGTTGGGGTTCAGTGTCTTGCTCATGGACACTTCAACATGTGACTGGAGGAGCAGATATCTGTGGGATTGGTGTCACAAGCAAACAAGCCTACAATTAAGTCTGGATATAAAGAACACTAACTGGTCAAAGCTGTTGGTTGTGGGATTGAGAGCTTCGGATGGTCCGTATTGTTCTAACAACTGAGCAGAACTTGGTAGAACCCATCTTCACCAGACCTGGAACAGCAGGTTTCAATTTGACATGGAAACTGTTGAACTTTAAAGTAAATAAAAGTCCACTATAATTTAAATCAGGAAGCAGTTGTATCTGAAATCAGGTAAAAGTCACATAATCAACATAACAGACCACCTACTGGGCGACTATGACGCAGGAAGGTAGAGCGGTTGTCCACCAATCTCACAGTTGTTGGTTCAATCCCCGGCTCCTCCAGTCACATGTCGAAGTGTCCTTGAGCAAGACACTGAACCCCAACTTAGTTGCTCCTGGTGAGTGTTGGCCAGCTGCATAGCAGCTCCCCCCATCGGTGTATGAGTGTGTGTGTGATTGTGAGTGTGAATGGGTAAATAAGAAGCAGTGTAAAGTGCTTTGAGTGCCAATAGGTAGCAAAGCGCTATATAAGTGCAGACTATTTACCATTTACCACCTACAGCATGTAACCATCTAAGGTTCTGTTGGTGGTTTCTGGTTCTGCAGCTTTGTACCAAGAACCATTTATCAGCTGGTTTTGGTACAGCACAAATATCAGAACTGCTGTTGGATCAGCTTCTGATTCGGATCAACACCTTTGTCACCTATTACTGATTCTTCTTGAATTCCTGGTTAAAATAGAACTAGTGTTGGGCTGGTACCAGTTCATTCGCCCAGAATCAGTGAGCTGCTCTTACCCAGTTGTGATAGAAATTTTCCCTCTTCCTTAGTCAAGTGTTACTAAATCTTGGAAGAATTGTAGACATAACTCAGCGTGCTGGACCATCTCAGTTTAATACATGCTGGCATGGAGAACAACACATGGATGTTGCTGTCTTCTGACTTCTATCTCTCAAAGCCCTTCTTTTTATACTCAAACACAAGAAAGGAACCACAAAACTGAAGAAACCAGGTGCTCGCAGTTGACAGTCATCATTCTTGTCCTTTTTTAGGATCTATTAATGCTAGTTGTGAAGCAATAAAATCATTATTTTTTATTTATTGCACCTTCTTGTAGATCTTGTGATCTCAGGACCCATTATCTACTACATTCTTTTGGGCCTTATAACAACAAAGTGTCTACGGTGATCTTAAGCAGTCCTCTAAACATGACACACCCTGTGACTTCTTGTCCTCTCTGTGACCTCTTCAATAAGCCCATCTGCTTTGCCTGTTTGCTAATTATTTAACCATATGACAAAATTTACTCTATTCCCCCACAAACGTACATGTCACCATTGGGCCACTGGCTCAGTTTTAGAAAGATGTGAACTGCTTCTCATCCCTGGGTTGCAGACACCTGTCAGAGGCCCAGGTGCATGTTGGGAAATATGACCTGCAGGTAGAATGTGTGGAAAGAGACCTTCTCTGAATCTGCTGCATTGACATCTAAACATCCAGCAAAGATCTGATGGAGAGCTGGCTTAAGTGGGCAGCTTCAGGTGTGAACAAAAGAACATGATTGAACATGTTTTTTGTTTATTTACAAAAACCTTTATTTCACCACAGTTCCTGGCAGAACGATAATAAACCTGAGACGAGACAAAGAAACAAGCTGAACTTCATACGTGGATTATCAAGTTAGCTGGATCGTTTTTCAGATGATTTAACATGATCCTGGTTCTTCCAAAGCCATGTCAAGCTTGTGGTCCCCAAACAGATCCACAATCTCTGAGGTACTCAGGAGCAGGTTTGTTCTCTAGTTCAGTCAGTGGAAACAAGATTGGGTGTCAGATTAGTTGGAGCATTAGTTCATCTAGCTGTGACTGTGCTGTTTTTACCACTGAAGTGAGGATGATGATAAAAGAGATGTGTATTTATAGGGTTTATAAAGTCTCGACTGAAGGTTCAAAATAACTTAATAACATGCTCCCCCGTCAGTGGCTGCAGGCTGATGACATCCATCACAAAAAAAACCCCTCAATCATCCTAAATTTTAGAGCGATGGCATGTGTTGAGGTTGGTGACTTTTACCAGTGCTGTTTCTGTACTAGTTACTATGTACTCTGTCACGTAATTGCAACTACTTTTTCAAGGATTTTAGGGAGGATCTGGTGATTTTTTTCTCTAATAGCTACAATTTTATTTATAGAGAAAGTCATGAAGTCATTGCTGCTCAGAGTTAAGGGAATACTAGGCTCAACAGAACTATGGCTCTTAGTCAGCCTGGCTACAGTGCTGAACAGAAACCGGGGGTAGTTCTTGTTTACCTCCATTAATGATAAATAATATGCTGTTCTGGCATCACAGCTTTTTTGTACAGTTTTAAACTATTTTTCCAGGCTAAATGAGATTCTTCTAAATTGAGAAAATGCCACTTGCTTTCTAAGTTTTGTGTTGCTTGTTTTAAGTTGCGAGTTTGCAAACTATAACATGGAGATCGTCTCTTCTGGTTTACTGCCTTCTTTTTCAGAGGGGCAACACTATCGAGTATTGTACATAGTGAGGCTGCAGAATTATCAACAACATAATCAACTTGTACATAAGTAAAGTTAAGGTGGCTACTGTCCATTGTATTGACACATGGTGAAGAAAGAATCATTTCTTTAAATTTGTTTACAGCATTTTGACTTAACCACCTGCTGTAGTGGATTCTTTTTTTTTTCTAGCTGCTGTAAGCCGTAAGGAAAAGAAGAAGAAGTAGAGGAAAACCTTTTCTTCTACTTCTTCTTCTTCTTTTCCTTTGGGCTGTTCCCTTTCAGGGTCGCCACAGCGAATCATGTGCCTCCATCTAACCCTGTCTTCCGCATCCTCTTCTCTCACACCAACTAACTTTATGTCCTCTCTCACTACATCCATAAATCTCCTCATTGGTCTTCCTCTAGACCTCCTACCTGTCATCTCCAACCCCAGCACCATTCTACAGGCATGTTCACAGTCTCTCCTCTGAAAAATGTCCTCATTCCTGATCCTGTCCATCCTCGTCACTCCCAAAGCCAAGCTCAACATCCTAAGATCTGCTACCTCCAGCTCTGCCTCCTGTCTTTTCTTTAGTGCCACTGCCTCTAAGCCAAACAACATCTCTGTTCTCACCACCGTCTTGAAAGCCTTTCCTTTCATTCTTGGTGTATACTACATTATTGTAAATTCAAATGTTATTAGAAAATTGTTGAACAAAAGAGCTTATGAGGAAATACTGTAAAATTATGAGTTTCAATGCCATATGTAAGGACAAGGTCTAGGGTGTGACTAAAACAGTGACTGTGGTTATTTACATATGGGAAAATCCTAATTGAATACAATAATGAATTAAATGCAGGGTTGAGGCAGTTACTGTCAGCATTTACATAAATGTTAAAATCACCACTATGATGACTTTATCTGTACTAAGCACTATGCACAATGATGCCATGATGGTGGAATGAGCTACCAAACTCTGCATGCTCAGCTGCTCTGGAGGATGGTACACGGTAACAAATAATAGTGGTTATTGAGTTTTCTAGTTTGTGTGTGAAAGGCTAAGAGTAAGGCTCTCAAATGAGTTATAACTATGTTTAGGTCTACGGTTTATTAGTAAACTAGAGTGGAAGATTGCTGCTACTCCTCCACCTCGGCCTGTGCTTCTAGAAACATGATAATTATATGACTTGGGGGCGTTGACTCATTTAGATATTCTTCCTGCTGTAATCAAGTTTCAGTAAGACAAAGTAAATCGAATTGATGATCGCTTATTAAGTCATTAACCAACATGGATTTAGATGAGAGAGGTTTTTAACGCCCATTTATTTGTTTTTGTTGTTTATGAGTAGTAGTCTTAACGTTTATTAGGCTATTATGATAAAATTCTCTTGTGTTCGTTTTTGGTTTATGTAATTTGGTTGGTTGGACAACAGACACAATCTATAGGTATTTGGGAGTCACCGAAATGTGCACCTTTATGTCAGTATGAGACAAGACCCCAGGATCAGAGTTGGGCAGTAATTAATGTGTAGAGGCATGTTTACATTTGATCACATGATGAAAACTAGTCCGAAATTACTTTTCTCAGAGAGTATCATTGGCATAAAACACAAACACATCACTCACAAACCTTGTGATTTGAGTCTTCATCATCAGGATTTGTTTTATTTGGTCCAGTATGGTTTGTGAAGTCTAGAAAAGCGGTGAGATTTTTATAATTCCTATTTGTGTGCAGCCGACTGCCACAGGTGGATCAGGTCTCTAGTGAAAAATGCTGCAGCGTGAGGATCATCAGGGTCATTTTAAGGCTAGAGTCTAGACTAAGGATTCTTCTCAGTGTATGTGCTGCTGAGCAACTTTCATAGTCATGAGTTAGCAGCATGTTTTGATATGGTATCCATGGATTAGGACGACAGCAGAGCTGCTCAGGGTTTGACTGTCAGTGAAGTCATCATTGCAGGGAAGTGATGTAAGCAGTTTTCCACATAAAAGATCGTAGAGCTGATGATTCTGTCACAGTTAACAGATGGAAATGACTGATCGTAATTCATACAGATGTTTTCTACGCCCCCCCCAACCCCCCGCCCACAGGTGTGCTGTTCACCAAACACCCAGTCAATCAAACTGTGTCTCAGGGGAACGCCGTGAGGCTGGGCTGTGCGTTTCAGGGGGTGATGGAGCCAGATATCGTGTGGATGAAAGATGGGGAGAAGCTGTACAGCACTGACCAGATGTTTATCACGCTGGGAGAGCAGCACTGGGAGACATTTCACAGGTCAGTCACTGGGGTCAGTCACAACCATGTGGTTCTGTGTAAAATGATCCAAAGCCTCGACACAAAGTTTCTGAGTCTGAAAATTCGTTAGTTTGGATTTGAGGTCTCTGGTCAAGGGTAACTTCAACTCATACCTGGAGTCAGTAGCTTCTGCTTCTCCTTTTTCGGATTTCTCCTCTTCCTATAGCTTTACACCTTCCCAAAAAAACATTTAAGCAGACTATATCTAAAAACAAACTCAGACACATATGATTTCTTTTAGACATTTGTGGGTGTTTCATGTAGAAGATGAACAGGTTTCATAATCTTTACCATAATCAGACCATTGAACCTGCATTTTATAAACTCACAGTTGCAGCATTTTCACAAAGTGACCTGACTGAAATCCAGCAGCTGCCACAGTCTGCTAGGAATACAAACATGGGTCTGGTTACTGGTTTTGGTTCAGGGTCTTTACTCTTAGAGGCTTTCAAACAGTTTAAGGGACAGCTGGGAAACTGACCTGGGATCTGTTTGTGTCAGCGAGCAGTAGCTGGCTAATCAGCTTTCCTCTCAAATTCCTGAGGCAAGAGAAACAGTGGAGGTCACAGAAACAATAGGAATGTTAGATCCACACACCTGGTTCTGGTCCAAGCACCTCCAGGATCCCGGAAACACTTTCTGATGCTTCTCAATTTGAGCCACAGCTCCACAGTGAACTGCATCTGTAGATTATTCACTGTGAAATCAGACAGATGGAGGGAGGATATGATTATATCTGATGTTCATCTAGAATAAACCTCTGTAATTCCACTGAGAAACCAGAGAAAAGGCCGCAGAACTTTTCACAACATTCAGAATATTGTGAAAACATGAATAAAAACAGAATGTAATGATTTGCAAATCTCATTTAACCATATTTTATTCACAATAAAACATAGACAACATCTCAGATGTTGAAACAGAGATTTTACCATTTCATGTAAAATATTAGCTCATTTTGAATTTGATGGCAGCAACACATCTCAGAAAAGTTGGAACAAAGGGCTATAAAAGTAATTGTTGCAAGACAAAAACAAATGGAGGAGCATTTTACAACTAATTGGGTGAATTGAAAACAGGTAATAACTGGGTATAAAAGGAGCATTTCAGAGAGGCAGAAAGATGGGCAATGTAAAGATGGGCAGAGGTTCACAATCTGACAAACTGCACCAAACAATTGTGGAACAATTTCAGTAAAATGTTCCTCAACGTAAAATTGCAAAGAGTTTGAAGATCCCACCATCTACAGTATAAATCATCGTCAAAAGATTCCGAGAATCGGGAGGAATCTCAAGGGATAAGGCCAAAGGTCAAAAATGGATGCGCCTGATCTTTGGGCCCTTAGGAAAGATTCTTTACCGGACTTCGCATTTTGTTGTTATTTACCTTTTTAGAGATCTTCACAACTTTTTTTGGAATGGGGGTTGCAATACTTGTCTGAACATCCATGTTACTATGCAAACAGCTTATCATTAGTTCTGACCAAACATGTATCTGGTTCCAGTTTCTTTCTTTTTTTTTTTTTTTTACGGCTTTAGATAAGCTTCTGTTTCCCGTTAGGGTTGGGGTTCTCATTACTGTCCAGGTTCTGATGCTCTGCATTGTTTTTTCCAGTGTAAAGTCAGTCCAGCAGCAGGATGCTGGTCAGTACTGGTGTGAGGTGGAGTTCCATGGTCTGACGTTTTCCTCAGAACAAGCTTGGATCACGGTGGAGGGTGAGGACCCTGAATGCATACAGTCAGTCCAGCAGCAGTAGATGTGTTTTCCTGAAATGTCCTGTGACCAAAAAGACATCACTCATCTGTCTCCTTCAGGGGTCCCTCACTTTATCCAGGAGCCCCAGGATGTGGCCACATTCCCAAATGTCCCCTTCAACCTCACCTGTGCAGCTGTTGGCCCACCTGAGCCTGTGGAGGTGCTATGGTGGCTGGGGGGGGTCCAGGAGGGAGAGCCTAAACCATCTCCCTCTATCCTCCAGGTCCAAGGTCAGAATCTGCTGATTTACAGTGTTTGTATAGTTTTTTAAAGAAAAGAATGCTCGTATCTGCTAATCATAGCATTGTTGGTTTGATTCCTGGCTCCTCCTGTCATAACGTTGCAAGAAAAAGTAATGGCACTGTGAACAAAATAATAGAAAAAAATGTTTCATAACATGTCTTGTTATGTTGGCTTTCCTGCCAAATAATCAATCTTAATATCAGATTTTGCCCTAGCTGCTGTAACTATTTGTTATGCTCCTAATTTGTCACCTTCCACCTCTACAGATGTAGGTACAGTTTAAAATTCAAAGAGGGTTATTTTTCTTAAAGCAAAGCACAATGTCAGTATTTAACTGTTGTATCCTAAAACAGAGCTGAATGGCCTAAACATTAATATACATTTTTTAAAAGGTCCGACATTTAAGCTCTTATACTATTTAAACCACAGTAAATGAATATATTATTCTATATACAATAAGTATCGATCACAGTCAATCAAAAGGTTTAGTATGAATAGGTATAGTTTGAATATAGTTCTGCACTGATGCATTTATTAACCAGAGATACTAAAGAAACAGGCTTTAGTAAGGAAAACTGATAATATACCGTTGTAGTATATTATGTCCATAGTACCTCCATCTCTTTTATTTTGTCCATAGCACTTCCACATGTACATTTTGTCCATAATAGTGCCCACCTTATACATACTGTACACATTGTATATTTTGCACTGCTTATTGGATTTCTCTTACTAAACTGCATTTCATAGCCTTGACTTGTACATGCGTAATGACAATAAAGTTAAATCTAATCTAATCTTATGTAAGATAGAGGATATAGTGTAGCAATGTGCCTCTGTAGCAAAACTATAACAAAAACTAAAAAAGAATTTTGACAAAATTAGCTATACATATTATTATAAGTGTGTATATTCCACTACAATAGTTTCATTTTTTTGACAGCTATTTGTCAATTAGCTTATGCACAAGTGACCTGATTTACCATGGTGTTAGTTAATAGTGAGGAGGGATGTGACCAATGCAGTGTTAACTTTGTGAGTTTGGGTTGATGGGACATGTGGTGACAAATTTGTTCAGCATGTGTTCATGCTCCGGAGTGAACGCTACATGCTCCGCATGCTGCGTGCAGTACCATACAGAGCATAATATGATGTCTAATTATTTAAACTGCTCCATGGCCAACCTACTTAAAATGAATGAGGTGGCCAAAACATTAGAACCACCTCATATTCTAATGCACTCCAGTATGACTCCACTACCCACTTGGACCTCAATTATAAACAGAGTAGAATTGTCACCTTTCTGACAGTTTCAGCTAAAAACTGAGAAATTTTAACCTTGTAAAAGTAGAATTCATGGCAGAGCTGCTGAATTGCATTGTATTAAATTGTACAGGTGGTCATAATATTTTCCCTGTATTTATAAAATCCATTGATTTCATTTGTCTGGTCTTGGGGTCTTGACTTTGTCTCATCGGGCCTTGGTCTTGATATTATCCTGGTTGCAACTGTTTAAATTCTCGGTCTTGTCTTTGTCTTGATACACTAAGGTCTTGGTCATGACTTGGTCATGGTCTCTGTAGGCTCTTCCTTAGGACTGCTTCAGAAGAGCAGCCACAGAAGAAGACCATCTCCAATTATAGACAACATGTGTAACCATGGACTGATTAATATTTGAAATTACTCTGTAACCCCTTTCAGCTACATGCAAATCAACTATTCTTGTTCAATTATTTTTTCCACCATCACTTTGTATGTTTTAATGGGTGTTTTCAATCAATACACGGAAGACCATTACTGTCCGTATGACTGCTGAATCGTGATCCTGTTCCACGATCACATACACACGCCCACACACTCTCTGGTCTGTGATGGATTTTTCTGTTAATAGATTTGCATCTTGACGCACACACAGAGCTGGCATTGGTTCTAGTCTGGTCTTTTATTTGCTAATACAAAATGCGAACAACATGGATGAAGACACTGCTGAGATGTCCGAGGGGTCTGGACTGTGTATTTTTTTAGTTTTTAAAAGCCAGTTGTGTCCCACTGAGTTTGTCATTCAGTAGTATGTAGAGAGTTAAAATCTGAACATCAGCTGTTTACCTATCAGACAAATAGGACACACATCCCCTCTGTACAGAGCCTAACACACTCAGTAGGTCTATACATCACTGATCAGTCTCTGTCTGCAGGTGTAAACAGCAGCATCAAGGTTTACTGTGAAGCTAAGAACACCAGAGGAATCTCAGTTTCCAGGACGGGGACGGTTCAGATTAAAGGTGAGTTCACCGGCTGGATCAACTTTCTGTCTTATGACTCACGCAGCTGTGCAGGGTGTGTACCACTAATTGTTTACCCTCAGCTCAGAAAAAATAAATGTACTTGTGGCTACGTCAGCAGATCCATGATGTACAGAGACTGCAAAGTCCACTGGGTTGGTCCTTAGCCTGTAGCTTAAATAATACAATTACTTCTAAGTTGTAGTACAACAGTTGAGAAAATGTACTTCCCACCATTACTGTGTACAAAAACCTATTGTGGCAGTAGAAAAAGTCTCTGTTGAACCTGCTGCAGTTCCTGAGCTCCGATTGAATGAATGAAATCTCTTTGGGGGCTTGGGTCTAGTGTTGCCCTCACCTCCAGTTGGACTACAGGTCTTGAGGATGGTGGACAATAATGTTACATTGTCTTGGAAACCAGGCTTCACCGGTTACTCTGAGCTGTCTCACTGCATTTTCCAGGTAACACACACACACACACACACACACACACACATTTACATTTACATTTACATTTAGTCATTTAGCAGATGCTTTTATCCAAAGCGACTTACAAGTGAGGTACAAGGCAAGCAAAAATCTAAGTCAAGGAGAAAACATCAAAGCAAAGTCCTATCAGAAAAGTGTTCACAGTTCACAAGATACAAGTGAAAGAGAGCAGAAAGGTTTTTTTTTTTTTATATTAAAGATTTAAGTGCATAGGAAGATGCGGAAGAGTTCTGTTTTCAGCGGTTTTTTGAATATTGGGAGAGAGTCAGCTGAGCGTGCAGCGTTTGGTAGCTCGTTCCACCATCGTGGGATCATTGCGCTGAAAAGTTTTGCTTGGTGTCTTCTATGCGGTGCTGGGACCACCACACACACACACACTGGTCCAACCCCCACCGCATGTTCACAGTGTTAAAAATGTCCCCCCCCAGGTTTCGAGGAGGTCTGCACGGAGGTGGGACCTCCCTGAGCAAAAAGTTCTGGTTCCTCCTTACATTCTGGTTCTGTCCAGTCTCAGAAGTCACTCCAACTACAGCGTGAGGGTGTCCTGTGTGAACGAGGTGGGAGCGTCTCTTTTTTCCCCCTGGCTGAGCTTCCAGACACCTGAGTCAGGTAAGATCTTGTTTAAACACTTGTTCGTTTACATGGACTTAGGTAACCATTTTACAGTCAGCTTTCTCAGGTAAGCTGATTACTTAAGTGTCACATGAACAAGAATGATGGTTTCTGAAATCAGAGTAAGGAAAAAGAGAAACTAGGTTTCCCAGGAAACACCAATTATCATCATTAATGCTCAACTAAGCTTTACTGACCACCTCTAATCTGTCTTTAAGGCTACATTATCACAAAAATCAGACCCTAACATTTATAATAATGCAACCCAACTCACTGTGCAGAAACAGGACCAAAAGCACCTTACTACCTGAACTTCCTCATCCAGGTCTACAATTCCTTCCGCCCACTGCGCTCTGCCAACGAACAGTGTCTGGTAGTTTGTCACCACACAGCAAAAGATCAGAAGCAAAACTTCAGCTCAGTGATCATTGATGGAGGGATGAGCTGCGAAACTGCACATTCAGCAGCCTCACTCCCAATATTCAAAACACTTCTAAAAAGAGGAATAATGCAACAAAAGGCTGCAGACTAGAACAAGCCCCAGAGTGAAGGCTGACTGAAAGGAGAGATCATTAACGGAGCAGTGTCACCTTGTTTTTAAGTCAAGGTTAGACTGAAAATCAAACTAACACAAACTACCTAGACATCAAAATAAGTCGCTTTCCCCCCGTATTTAAAAATAATTTCAGTTTGCACAGTTTGCACTGTGCATTATCAGCTGTGTCTCCCCACTCCCTTCCTTCTTATCCCCCAGGCTGTCACTCTGCAGTAATACAAACACAACAAAGGAAAAAGAGAGCTTGTTCTGTCACTATACAATTAAAATCTATAAACCAGGCTGAGGTGAAGGAGAAATTCTGCATGTATACGCAGATTTCAAACAACCAGGTTTCCTAATTGCATGTAAACAGTCTTTTGTCACTGCAGCTCAGTGTCTGACTGAAGACTGTGTGAGGAAATTTTGCTGCTGCTGATGTAGAGCTGTTGATTCACCATCTGTAAACTTTGTGGCCTAATGTTAAAGATGTTTTCAATGATCAGAATAAAAATGGTTAGATTTTTTATGTACTGCAGAGATCCTGCAGTTTGCTGGTTCCTATTTCTTCTGAGCTCAACTCTGAAGCTGCTCACTCACTTGTTGATCCATTGTGTGGTTGTTAATGTGCATTTGCCTGTTGTGTGTTGGTGTCCCAGCTGGCTGTTATCCAGCAAATTCCAGTTCTCTCCGTACAATCGGCTTTTGTCTGTGGCCTCAATCCATATGAAAGGAGAGCAGCAGCCCCTTCAGCGCCACCTGCAGGCTGCAGACACTGACGTCACACCTGCAGCCTCTTTGTTAGACCAGAATTGTCTGTTCCCTTCCTCCAGCTTCTGCTGAGGAAAGAAGACGTGGATGAATTCAGAGTTCAGAAGTGAAGCGGCGGACAATGATCCGCTGTGGCGACCCGGACCCCGTCCTTTCGATATGCCAAAAGGACAAAAATAACAACCAAAACAAACAAAGTGTCGGGACAGAAGTGCATGATAAGACTTATACCGCATCACAGAGGGTGGAAACCTGAACATACTACAGGTGGTCTCTGATGATCAGAGATCATCTGATGTCTCTTACTCTCATCTCATCTCTCTCTCTGTTTCTTTATGTGGAGATGATTATGAGTCTGCAGCTGGATGACATTTTGCTGCAAATCAGTGTTTTAAATAATGGTCATTTTAATTTTAATTAATTTTAAAAGTTGAAAGTTAATTAATTTTTAGTTGTAATTTTATTGAAAAAATCAGCAGCTGTCTGGAACACAGAAATCAGACAGTTAAAATATTTATTATAAACAACATTGTCTCACAACATTGACTCACAGATCTGATAAACAATGAGCTAGTTACAGACGTTAAGACTCCTCATGGGTGTGTGTGTGTGTGTGTGTGTGTGTGTGTGTGTGTGTGTGTGTGTGATCCTGCAAGTAGTGCCTTCAGCGGCCCCCAGGAATCTGACCTTTGAACTCTCAGAGCAGCAGCTGTTTCTGAACTGGGCGAAGCTTAAGGGCGACGAGCTTCAAGGGAAACTGTTGGCCTACAAAGTGCAGTGGACTCTGGGGGGTGAAGCACAGGTAAGATCTCAGCCTTACTGGTAATGTCACGATGAAATGTGGGTCATGTGACCACTTTACTCAGAGGTTTGTTTCCCCGAATGTTGCTGTGTTTAGGAGCCCTTGCTGTTTAAGGAGAATTCAGCTCAGCTTTCAGGAGCAGGACGTTTCTTTAATGCCTCCTTCCAGGTCTCAGCCTGCACCTCAGTGGGCTGTGGACCCTGGACCCCCTCGGTTCTTGTGCTGCCTTCTTCAGGTAGATACCAAACAGCACAGTTATAAACAGAGTTTTGAGGTAATATTTAGATGTTTAAAGTTAGACAGGATGGAAACAGAGGGTTGGCTGATTGACTCTCTGTCGCTCTCTCAGTGCCGTTCCAAGTCCAGCGGAACCACATGTGGGTGGGTTTGCTGCTTGGCCTGTTGGTGGCCACTGTGGTCGGTCTGCTGTTTGCCATGCTTGCTCACCGTAGAGGAAAAGAGACACAGTTTGGGTACGAAACTCTGCATGTGATGTTTACATATGTGTTCCATCACCAGATGTAGTAGTACACTTAAATTTGTTTGAAACCAACACTGACAAAACAATTCACCATAGGCCAAATGTGGATAAACCCGCTCCTGGAAAAAGTCCCTAACTAATTATTTGTATACTTCCTATTGTTTTTTTTGATTAAATACTACAGTGAGGAACTGTTTTTTAGAAAATAAAACTGTACCTGAGAACAAAATTAAGCAAATCACTAGACTTGCACTTTAATTTGACCCTCAGCTAAACTTTCTAAAAGGTTTATAAAAGAATTTAATCTTGTGGGACTGGACTGACTACCCAGGCTGGTGAGTGGAAATACTTAGACCAAGGTACAACTGCCTGCAAGTCTAGTTTGAAAATAAACTGTTAGGAATGCGCTCAGTCAGTGTTGAGTTGGACCTGTACAAGAGATGTGATGATGAATAACCAAACTGATGTAAAATGTGTTAATAAACAATTTAACGTTGGCATTTTCTTTATTTTCAGTTTGGTTTTTAAGGGTCCAGGTCCTGAGAGCTTGGTCTCCTTCACAGTTGCTCAGTCCTTCAGCAGGAACGGTGCAGAGTTGCAGGAGATGACACGTGGGTCTTACATTTTCATTTCCAATGTTTTGACTCTGTAAACTGGTGGATGGAAAAAACCTCTTCTGTGGTTTCTCATGGTTGACACACTTTAGACCTGGTGTTTGTGTGTTTTGCTATAGTGGACAGTCTTGGGATCAACAACGACTTGAAGAACAAATTGCAAGACGTCCTGATTTCAGAGAAACTGATAACGCTGGGACACATGCTGGGAAAAGGTAACATAACTGCCACACAACAGTGTAACTACGCTTTTTTAATTTGGTGTCAAAAGGTTTTACATGTCTAAAATTATCAACATCTGCACCAGACACTGAAATGAGGTGATATATGCAGAACTGTGTTTGCCTATGCAGGTGAATTTGGCTCAGTGCGGGAGGCCTACCTGAAGATTGAAGACTCGTCTGTGCAGAAAGTGGCTGTGAAAGTGCTCAAATGTGAGTCTAGGTGATTGTCTTCTTCTCCGTTGGATGAATTTAAGACATATGCCACAAGATCTTCATCAGACTGACACCGATCTGACTCTCAGGTTGACTCCACTCCTCTGGTTAATTTTTTACAGACAAAATAAAACTACAAATCTTCTTAGTGAAAATTTACCAATAAATAAAAACACACAGACTTGGTAAATTCTGCATGAAATGAAGAATGGTCCTGATATTAACCACTGAGTGAAGTATAAAACATCCAGTGCCCTTAACCAAATATCCTGTTCAGGGTCATGGGGGTGCTGGAGCCTATCCCAGCTGTCATAGGGTGAGAGGCAGGGTCGACCCTTGACATGTCTCCAGGCTGTCTCAGGGCCAACACAGAGAAACGTACACAGACAGATAATCAGTCACGACTACAGCCAATTTAGAGTCCCCAAAGAACCTAACATGCATGTGTTTGGACTGTGGGAGAAAACCCACCAAAGCACGAGAACATGCAGACTCCACACAGATATGCCATGGTCAGCCAGGGACACAAACCCACAACCTTTTAGCTGTGAGGCGGCAGCACTAACCACTCCACCACTCTTACCAACAAATAAAGAACATTTATAGAAATTAGAACTCACTTACAGGTTCTCGTTTCTCCTCTTCCCTACAGAAAGAGGGGCTGTCACCTAGAGAGATTCCACAAGAACTGGCTCAGTTGTATGATACTATGTTAGGCTCAACATTATTGTTTTATCGTGTTCATAGCGATTAGTGAAGAACACATAACTGGGAGAGTGGACAGAATACCACGGGAAAACTGATATTGTGGCTTCGCTGCAAGTTTGTTTGCTTAACAGGTGTTTTAATGAACTACTTTTATTGGCTTGTTGTTCATGAAGCTTCTATTGTGTGAAAACAGAGGCTTAGTCTTTAGGAGCTGGATCTGTCTCTGTTCCTGAGCCACAATATCAGTTTTCCCGTGGTATTCTGTCCACTCTCCCAATTATGTGTTCTTCACTAATCGCTATGAACACGATAAAACATTGGCTTGTTGTTCATGAAGCTTCTATTGCGTGAAAACATAGGCTTAGTCTTTAGGAGCTGGATCTGTCTCTGCTCCTGCAGCGCTTCATGCAGCTCTCCGTATTCTCGACAGACTGCATTATTAAAACTATATTTCTGGATCTGCTTATTTCACTTACTGTCTTCCCTAAATTTGCAGTTTTCTATATTCACATACTCTACTTCTGAGTCGCATATGTGAAATGCTTGCAATGTCAGACCCTGGTTAGGTATCAAAGTTTGGTGTCGAATGGCCCAGATTAATACCCTATTCATAATTTGTGTTTCCTGCTGCAGCTGACATTACCTCGTCAGGAGACATTGAGCAGTGTCTAAAGGAGGCTGCTTACATGAAGGACTTCCACCACCCCAATGTCATCCAGCTCATCGGTCTGTCTGTCTCTCTCTCTAACACTCACACACACAGACACATTACTCTGGGGTCAGAGATCATATGCTTTGATTGACAGACTGTCCTGTCCAACAGGAGTAAGTCTTCACCGGCGTCCTGGACAGCGTCTACCAATCCCAATGGTGGTTCTCCCGTTCATGAAACACGGAGATCTGCACACGTTCCTGCTCCTGTCACGGATTGGGGAGCAGCCCTTTGTAAGTGTTCACAAACACAGCCCTGCTCAAAGAGAATGTCTCCCTGTGAAAGAATAAAGATAAAAACATTAGCTGCACTTTGACATAATATTGGTACATTTCCTACAGCTGACTTTTCACATGTTCTTCTTTCCCTCACCAGGACCTGTCCCTGCAAAGCCTGATCCAGTTCGTGTTGGACATCTCGCGGGGGATGGAGTATCTGAGCAGCAGAAACATTATCCACAGAGACCTGGCCGCCCGAAACTGCATGTGAGTCTGTCAGTCACCAAGCTGTCAGAGATTCACTTGTTCATGCAAACAGGCAGAGATTTAATAATAATCAATCATTTTAGCCTTTCTATGTTTCTACCAACTCAGGTTTTTAGTTGTTTGTTGATGATTGGGCATAAACATATACATACAGGTGACATAAATAACAGCTGGTTAAGGCCTGTAACCAAAACAAAGAAAATCGCAACAACCAATTGACTTTTAATCAGAAACTTTGTCATGATATTAAGGAATAAATTTAATTTAATATTTTTCATGACTTTTCAGCTTTAGTTCAAACACAGAGTGAAACCTTTAATAGTCCAGTAAGAATCACGTCTCTTCCAGGCTAAATGAAGACATGACAGTGTGCGTTGCAGACTTTGGACTCTCCAAAAAGATCTACAGTGGAGATTATTATAGACAGGGCTCTGTCTCCAAACTGCCTGTGAAGTGGATCGCTCTGGAGAGTCTGGCTGACAATGTGTACACCACCCAGAGCGACGTGGTAATGACACACAAAGAACTGTCCCTGGATGTCTAAAAACTTCTATTAATGCTGCAGCATGTCATTTAACAATTAAGATTTAAATTAGGGAAACTTATCAGATGAATGTCCTTTACAGTCAATGTAAATTCTGGCATCAGAATTTGAAAATATTTATTAACCTGTCCTCATCTTTGTTTTGTACAGTTACCATCGTTACAGCTGTTCTCACATTCACTGGGTTCAGTTTGAGCAAAGACAAATGTCAATAACATGATCAAAGAGAGATTTTTTAATTCAACATCTGGAATCAACATGAACAACTCATCTGACTGAAATGATTTTTACTTTGTGTTAAATTATCTAAATTATCATTCCTTGCTAAATTTCAGTGCATTGTAGATTAATTTAGTTTGAGAAGCTAAACCAGGTTTTGAACCAGAAAGACAGAACTGGTTGGTGGAGGAACCTGGCATAGTATCTTTGTTAACATGTTGTAGGTTGAGACAGTCCAGTCTCCTGTATTTTAACATGTAGTTCATAATATGTCTTCTCTGGCTGTCAGTGGGCATTTGGAGTGACAATGTGGGAGGTCATGACTCGTGGTCAGACACCGTACCCTGGTGTGGAGAACTCTGAGATCTACGAGTACCTGATCAAAGGAGAACGACTGAAGAAGCCTCCAGACTGTAGGGATGACATGTGAGTCTGCACAAAACAACACTAATAATCTTTAGTCTGAGTGTTTGTTCCCGCGGCCTAAATCCATCTTCTGTGGTTTTCAGTTATGAGATCATGCACAGCTGCTGGAGTCCAGTTCCCAAATGTCGTCCCAGTTTCCAACATCTTGTCTCCCAGCTGGAGGCATTGTGGCTCAGCTTGTCCCCCAGCCCCCCATTGAAAGAGCCATTACTCTACATAAACCTGAAGGGGGAGGAAGAGAAACCCTGCAGAGAAGGGAGAGGAGCACCAAGGGCCCTGGGACTGGAGGAGGTGGCAGTAGCATCATCATCAGGCTGGAGTGTCCCCTGGCAGCGGCTGGGGGAGGACGAGGAGAAGGACTGGCTGATGGTGGGGTCTGGAGCTGCAATGGCTATAGGAGGAGACTACAGGTACATCATTGGCCCCTGCGGAGGTAGTGAGGAGGACAACGAGGAGGTGGTGGGAGCAGGTAGAAGGAGGGACACTTTACAGGAGGAAATGAGGGACGAAGATGACGATGTCATCATTAATGTCTGACAGGGAGTGAATAATTACAGCACTCATCCTCTTTCTCCTCTCACCTGATTGGTCAGAGCTGGTTAGAGCTGCTTACTTCCTTTCTTTGAGCAGCAGCAGGCAGGTGGAAATGATACTGAGTTCTGACTGAAAAATAAGTCACTGCCACAGAATGTAATCTGATTATGTGTTCCTCCAGTTTGTTTTTTCATGTCTCATCCACAGATGCTGCCGAGCATTAATTTCATAAGTTAATCTGAAGAGTTGTTACTCATTTCTTTATGAAGTTAATGTATTGCAAAATGTCTTAAGAACATGCCTCAACATGTCACTGTGTCCAACCAGTAAATTCAGTTTACTGAGGCAGGAAATCTTTGAGAATCCAAAAACAGCAAAATGTTGCCTTGTAAGTATTTATTTTCATTAGTTCCATTATTGCTGCAGCTCTATAAAACCCTATTCAAGTAAAGGAGGTGATGGAGAAAAAAGTTTTCAAATGAACAGCTTTTATCATTAAAACAAAAACACTGCAGCTTTTCTGAAAATAAATTAGAGGTGGAGTTTTTACTTTTATCAGAAGTTGGTAAGATGGTCCACAGAGGAAACTGCTTCAACAAAATAAAAGCTCTATGGATATAAACTACAGTTAAGCCACCATTTTACTTTGTGGACACTGTCTCAGCCTGAATGAACCAGCTGTATAAATGTGCACTGTTTAGAAGCATAAACCGTTTATTGCCATGCACAGTTAAGAACATGTACCAGTACTAGGCATTTGTCTTGGTGTCAGGTGCATACATTGTGATTTCTGTCCATTACTAAACAGTGAAGTAATGTAAAGTTTTGTGTAACATTGCACAGCTCGAGTCAATGCAGACATTAAAACAAAATTCAAGAGCTGCTGCGTTCACATTTATAACAGTCTGTGACTCTGTCAGGGTTTGTTTCCTCAGACTCATCAGGAAAGCTTGATAACTCGACCAATACCAGACTTTTATCCAGTAATTTTAATTACTTATTACTAATAACTGATAAGCAGACTTAAACTTGATCCAGACAAACTCTGTAGAAGTGACTATGATATGAACTCAACTCAATTATAGGATGATTTTATTTCCTTTTACCTTTGATGTATCATTAGCATTTCTACTAATTAGCCACATTTTTCCTTTTGACTTATTCAATGGCTTCATCATCAACATCGTTCAGACACACACAAACACACACTTTTGCTGTTGTGAAATTACGAATGTCTTTTCGATCCTATAGGAACTTGATGAACCCATCATGTATTAAATTTGAGTAATAATCCAACTTCCTGTATTCTGGGGATAATAATCAGCTCATTCATCAAAGGTAGAGGTTTGCCATTTTTTTCAACATTCACTGGTTCCTGCTTCACTTCTGTACACTAAACAATTACCTATGTAACGTATATTATAAATCCATGTTGATGTTTGGTCCTGTGGAGTTGGTATTGAGGCTGAGTCCTGCAAAACAGTTCAGAAGATTTACTGTTTGTATTGTTTCCATGTAAATAGGGAATTTACTAAATAAACGTGTTTAACACTGTTACAGTTAATAGCACATTGGGTAAGTGGCTGATGCTATAATTTCTGCTCCTTTTTAACGGGTCCCAATAAAACATTTATTGTTAGGTTAAATCAGATCCCTAAGTGTTAAACCATTTTCTAATTTTTTGGGTGTTTTTATTGGGACCAGTTAAAACTGCTCCAGGCCAGTTTCTCTTCATTACTTTGTTTTGTTTAATGGATCCTGTTTCTGTGTTGGTGTTATTTCATCCTCCACACATCGTGCTCCGCTACAAAGGAGGATAAGTGTTGTAAGAATGTTAAAATGCCTCATAGACACGTCCTTACCTGTCCACCACAATTCACATCTGTTTACACTGATGTCTGATAGTAGTGCACACAACTGATCATGTTGTAGCAAACAAGAACATAAATTGACAATTTTACATTAACATACTTTCGTATTTATATAATGGCAAAAGTGAGACATTCAGTGCTTTATTTCCTCACTTGACTGAATAAAACCAAAACTTATTTGGACCCTGGAGTCTTGCCACACCACCACCACCTGTCACTCAACATTTACCTGTATGACATCATGACTATAGGCATGGCTGAAACTTAAGACAATTCAGCAGGCATTGACAAAAAAGGAATCAACAATTGAATGGCCCCTTTAAAAATGATTTATATGAGTTACAATGTGTTTAGGCCGTGTTTTACTTATTATGTTTAATGAAGCACTTCTGCATAAAAAGAAATAAACATAACTTATGTTTTTATAATTGTGTGCCTAACTAGTTTCTTCTAGTTAGTGTAGGATAAAATGTTTGACTACAGACATATTACGACCCAACACAAGCGTTGCAGCATGTGGCTCAGATGAGTGGTTTAAACGTGAGCTCCTTCAGTGTTCTGACACTGAACCCAAGCTGCTCCTGTGTGGCCCTCACTGCCTAATCGCTTTGGATAAAAACATTTAATTAATGACTATATGTCCATAAAATCAGCTTACAATTTTCAGTACTGTATTTTATTTTATTTATTTTTTTAGTCCTTTCGGCTTATCTAGTGAGTTCAGGGTCACCACAGAGGATCATTTACCTGCATGTTGATTTGGCACAGTTGGGGATGGGGATGAGCTGCTGGGGGTTCAGTGTCTTGCCCAGAGACACTTCGTCATGTGGTCAGTAGTGAGGCACGAACCCCCGACCCTATGGCCACTTAACCAACTGAGCCACTGCCAAATTTTATGTACGGTATAATGCAAAGATAAAATGTGTTTATTAAGTTCAAAGGGTCAGTGTGACAATTGATTTAGACTTCTGTAATTCAATTCAATAATAGTCATCACCTTAACGAAGACTTGAAAGTGTATTTCAGTGTAAATCCACTAGACCACAACTATTCAAGTAATTCAGAAAACATTTTCTTTGATAAATTTAACAAACATGATCATAAAGTTTGTACTAAGTACATCATAAGGTTTTTTGTTTTTTTAACTACGTTACAGACACATCCCGGATTTCTGTATAATCATTTAATGTAAAAGCAAAACCAAAAACAAAAAGGTTAATTATCTCCCTAAGTGGTTTTACTTCCGTTTGTCCACAATTCCGGAGTAAAACTGGGTTACCACCACGTTTCTGTTCCCCCTCCAGCCACCGCCACGAAGCGGCTTTTCCCTCCCTCCGCTACCGCTGAGAAGATGCGGAATGGTTTCCACATAGTGACATGAGCTGATATGTACCCCGGTTTATCCAGGAGCGTTTTCAGGCGTTTTTAATGGTAAGTTGGATCTATCCCGAATTCACAGCGCGTTAACTAACTAGCTAGCTAAGTAACTGACTAGCTGCTTCTTCAGACAGGAGAGGCCGATGCCGTTAGCAGTTAGCCTGGGAGCTAACTGGAGTATTGTGTAATTACCTTGTCAGACTGTCGCAGAGCAGCGTCTGAACTGTAACACACAGAGAGACTAACGGTTCGTACAAATGTCAAACGTGTTGGATCAGCTGTTTGTCCCGAAGCGCATGCGCCGCAATGCGCGCTCCCGCTGCACACACGACCGCGCACATCGTGCTGAGCCCGACTTCATTCTTCGGTTTTGATTGAATAACGTCACTGTGATATTTGTAGCTTCAGAGTGAACCACTCACGCTCATCGCGTCATTTGTGTTTCTACTGTACACTTACACACACACACTTATCTATAAATGGTTACGTACGTTCGGATGGGAAATATACATGTTGCTAAATTCATTGCTGACATTTACTGTAATTATTGTCAGATTTATAGCACTTCTTACGTCTTCATACCGACATCCTACTTGCAAATATTTGTATCTTTGTATTCTGATTCTGACTGCATGTTAACACCAGTTCTTCTTTTCACTTCTTTTGCCCTGTTGTTACGTAACTGCTAATAACGAGTAATTTCTGATCAGATTCTTCTTGTATTCTCGAGCTATATAAAAAATGTAAAAAACACTGTAATTCTAAGTACCATTGAAAATATTTACATGTAAGATCAAAAAAAAAAAAATCTATTTTGTACTTAATGCAGTATTACATTGACTATTTTTCCAAACATAATCAATTCCTTTGATGACTGACAAAGTTCCTGCAGCTACCGAAAAGTAAAACTTGACATTTTGAGGGTCTTTACAAATTAAGATGTTTGTATCTCAATAAGGTTTTAAGGTACTAAACTGCCACTAAAAATTACGTTTCAGTAATATATTCCTTTTAAAATAAAGTAGTACTGTTAAACATGTATAGTGATGTACACTTCTACCACTGGAAGGCCTGCTAATCTGGACAGTACTACATGTACAGAGATACATCACATGTTCTGTGTATGTTACAGTATAATTCTGGTGTGTGTCGTATCCATACACACAGGGGGAGGACAGTCCTTTTTAGACTGTACACCGACACCACTAATACACGGTGTGTTACAGAGCACTAGTCTGTGTTACGCTGTAGAAAAATCTTCATGTTGATTTATTCATTCAAATTCTGTTATTTTGAACTTTATTTGTACCTATCAACCTGAAATGACACCTGCGACAGTAGAATTTCCCTATGGGATTCAACCTAACTCACTAATAACTGTATCCTTCCTGGTAACTTAGAAACTGACCTTATTCTTTAGTGTCATTAAAAACCTGAACCAGCAGCTGCTCAATCATGGCTGCTGCTTTTTGTTTGCCTCAGACTGGGATCACATTTTCTCCGACGATTAGCACCAGAACCACACCCAAGCCAATTACTGTGGTCTTAATGTCGTCCTGTCCGCCCAGACGATCTCCTGCTGCTGATCCGGTCCCGAAGTTAGGGGAGGCAGTGGGAGCTACAGTGGCTTCGGATAAAGACAAATTAAACCCATGATCCCAGGCTAGGGAACCGATCCATCATGGCGCCAGACAGAGCGGCAGTGTCTGCGTAGCGTCGGCACTGAGACGGGCGGCTCCATTTTGACTGTAACTGGGACTCTCGTCCGCATCTAACAAGAACATTTCCAGACCACAGCGCGGGTCATGGTTTACTGTTCATTTTCAGAGTTTTAACGAAACACTGATCAGTACATTTTGGATCTGGTCCACACAGGAAACGGTTTCCACATTTTATCGGAGCTTTGACCACGAAGATACAGCTGCTTCCACATCCCCTCTAGAAACGTGGAGTCCATTCTACCCGGTTAAAATGCAGGTCTACTTCTGTTTTTCGTTAAAACGCTTAATAACTTGATTTATGTGGACAAAGTTTGGCAGCCTGCTTCGGGTTGTCATGGCGTATGTCCTCTGCCTACAGCCGCATTTACTGGTCCAATAAACGGTCCAACAAGAAAGCGTACAGCTCCTGCCGTCCTATGGGTAACGGACATCAGATGCACCGGTGGCGGTGCTTGGAGCAGCCGGGACGAGTTTTGAACCAGGTGGCGGCAGCAAGATGGCGTCCGAGGCTGCGCAGTAGCGCAGAAGACGAGGACGAACGGTGACGTTCCAGTGACCGCATGCTGTTTTCCCTCCTCACTAACAAAACACCCACGGTGTCAGTGATGAGACTAACAGGACGGCAAAACGGACGATAAAGCTCGGATTCATGTTCCACCGTCGAAATACTCTATCTGTTCGAGCAGGCAGAAGGTAAATCCGTGTGCCGTTACCGGAGCACATGGTCTTAGAGGGTCGCAGAACGCTGAGTTTGGGGTTAACGGGGAGCCTTTCCTGGGCTTGGTCTCAGGCCTGCTGTAGCTAGCTGGCTGGATTCTCTTTCAGCAAATCACTTCATGTTAGGCAGCTTAAATTGAACAAGTTGACTTGAACCAATTCATACATGGTTTTGATTTTAGCTAAATAATATATTATTATTATAGATAATTATTTGCGTTAACTTGGTTAAACTAAAGTGATTTTTCCATCTGGTCAAGTTTAGTCCCCAGCAACCAGCATTAGGTAAACTAACAAACCGCTTCTGCAGTTCTATAAGACTTATGCATCCCCAAGTATTTACTGACAACAGGACCCTCGGCACAGACAAGTTAAAATCCCCGAATGCCTGCTATTTAGGACCAGCATCAAAAAGAAGCAAGTTTTGTGTCTGTTGTTGGTTGTTGTTTGGCATCTCTGTGGTTGATTGGTGCTTCTTTGGGGTCTCTTTGTGGTTCTTTGGGGTCTCTTTGTGTAGTCCTTTTAAATTCTACCAAGGCTGCAGCATTAAGCTAAGCAGGCTCCTACTGGACTCCATGGGAATCATTTAGTGTTGTGTCGTGATAAACATGTTGTCTTTGAGAACTTCCTTACTGATGCGCAATCTTCTTAAAAACATCTAGCTAAATAAAATGTCTATCAACAATGTGAAACTGAAAAATAGAGACAAAATAGTAGCAAGAATGAGGCAATAACTTAGCACTGGTGCTAGTCAGGCAGCGGTGTCAGTTCACCTAAATGTTCCGTTTTCTCCAGTAAAACATTTATTTTGCAATTTGTGTCAAACATTAACTCTGGTCTTACTCTGTATTTTTCAGATGAACAAGTATTGTGTGCAGAAATGTTAGGTGTGCTAATATTTATTATTTGTTAACAGCAGTCTGAGGTTGGATCAACGACCTGTTGTTACTTTAACTACCCCAGCTTGGTAACAAGCACAATGTTAAATAAAACTGGGTTGGTATGAGTTTATTTTAAATTGAATATATTTGTGACATTGTATTTCCCAATAGTTGTTTTGGCTACTGCTTCATGTTTGAGTGTAGCATCTCAAGAGGTACAATTCTGCAAACTCTGCTTTCTCCTAAATCAATCTAGATAAATAGCATGCTTTAACAGCACAGGCGAGCCGCAATTATGTCTTTGTTCCACTCAAAAGCTATTTTGTACTATAATCCAAGCTCCTAAAACAGTTTATAAAGACAGCAAAAGCAAACAAGTTAAATAAACGACTCAAAATTGTGAATGATCCAGCTACGTAATGTTGAAGCAGTTGGTCTTATAATGAGTCTATAAAAGTTCATTCAAAGGGCAAAAATCTTTAACAGTAATACTGACCTAGGGTTCCAATAAAATCAAACGTGTTCATTCCTTTGTTAAAGAAAAATAACGGTTTTGTAGAATTATTTTTTTAATTCTAAAAGCAAATTCATAGTTCAAGCATTACTTAATAGGATAAACCAAAGCATTTTATCATGAATACGATGTTTGATCTGCTCCACAACAGAGGCAACTTAAATGTATGCTTTTCAGATTAGGTTAAAGGTATGATTGACGTGTTACATTACTGATCTTTGGATCAAACCTAGGCAGATTAGTCAAAAAACATTTTTTTATGTTATACACCACAGTGTTTGTGTTTACATACTTTCATTTAGTTTATGTGAGTTAAAGGGTGACTTCATCAAATGCACATTAATACTTTTAAATTTCCCTCTGACTTTACTATATTAAAATATTCTTCTGATTCTAGCTGAAAAACTCCTCCAGATGACATCACCTTAAGGAGTTTTTCATCATTAGGAATTCAGATTATGTCATCTGTTGGTGCTCTCGAAAAGCAGATTGATCATGTTTACAACCTTCATGTTGTGAGCAATAAGATAACATAATGTAAACTGAAGTTTCCTCCAAGTTTTTTTCAGCTAAAAGGAAGTCAATATGAAGATTAATGGCATTTATTTACACATACTACACAAACTAGAACCAAAAGAAGCAAGTTGAAAATCAGTGAAGGCATCCTTTAATGTCAATAAATTATTTAGTAGAAGACTATTTTTATGTAGTCAATAGTTGATGTAGTCATATATTGTTTTTAATTGTTTATCCAAAGTGTGAAAATCAATTGGAACTCATCTTTGAGAGAAAGGAATTAGAGAGACCAAGGGAAAACAATGCCTGCAGTCCCATTTACTGTAAGCTTTCTGTATTGTCAATTCTACCACATTTGCAACACATACAGAGGATTGAAATTACAATACTCACAGTTCCCTGATGCATACGGTTAAATAAGTAAAATAACAAATAAAAATAACACAACATTACATTGACAATATCTCATCACGCAAATCCTCAAGTAGAAGACAGTAAACCATCTTTGGTGAATGAGAGTGTTTCAAAAGCAGTAAGCTAACACTGCTTTATATATGTATTGTAGCTCTTTCTTTCTTTCTACTTTGGCTTTCCCTCGTATAGGCAAAGAATGTACATGCTAGTTAGCCATTCCATGTAGACATTCTAGTGTGTTCAGATGCCATTTTTTTGCCCAGATGAAGGAGACTTGAGGTAATGCCACAGTTGGCCCTTGTTGCCAATTGTTCTTTGATGTTGTCTTGCTGTGTCTCTGCCCTAACTCTCAAACTACAAATCGTTCTTGAATATTCATAATCCATAAGACCTACCCCATATACAAAACTCACCAAAAACTTACAGTATGTCAGCCAACTGATGTCTATTGCAAGTACTTTGTAAGATTGCTGATTATTCAAAGTTTTGTAGCTTCATCCACTGTCTTAAGCTCAAGAGCTTTTCTTCCAATCTGGTGTAGGGACCACCAGATACCATTGTTTGGCAGAGTGCAGTGACAGAGAAGCATTGTAGACTGGAATGAAGGAGTTTTCTTTGGAATGCAGTTAGCTGAGAGTCAGAGCTTTGAATCTAATGAAGCTAGTGCAGAGATCTGAACAGTGATGTGACATGGGTCCTTTTTGACTGATAAAAAATTAGATGTGCTGCGGTATTTTGGATCATCATCATGGTAGTTCGTCTGGTAGCCCAGAATAAGCCCTTTGTTTGCATGCTTAGTGTAAGTGATTAATGAAAATCCATTATTTTTGTTTTTCAGGATGTATAAGAAGCCAGATCCTGCTGACCTTTAGATGTCTGGGATCTGTTCATGGCTTCTAAGAAGAAGCGCAAAGGCATGGTGTTCCTTCAGGATGGGGCAACTGCCCCTGCAGCAGCATCTGCAGCCAACCACCCACCCGCATGCTCTATTCCAAACCCAGGGAAGGCAAGCGAAAGTGGAATGGAACAGATGATCCATGTAATGAATAAAGGGGTAGACATAATGGGAAAAACTAACATTTACCCATTAAACAGAGGCACTGAGACGTTTGGTGGACTTGCTGTCGTGAAACATCCCATCAGTTCAAAATCTCAGTCAGACAACCTGCCACCTGATAGTATCTGCAAAAGCATCAAAGTGACGCTGGACAACAACAGCATGTGGAATGAATTTTTCAGATGCAAAACCGAGATGATTCTGACTAAACAGGGCAGTAGGATGTTCCCCTACTGTCGCTTTCACATCTCCGGCTTGCACCCATCTAGAAAGTACTCTTTGATTATGGACATTCAACCTTTAGACAACAGTTGTTACAAATGGACCGGCAAGAGTTGGCAAGTTGCTGGAAAAGCAGAGTGTCATGTCAAGAGTCAACCCTTTGCACATCCAGATTCCCCATCAATGGGTCAACACTGGATGCAGAATCCAGTCTCCTTTTATAAACTAAAGCTTACTAACAACATTTTGGACCAAGAGGGGAACACTATCCTACATCCGATGCACCGCTACTTGCCACGACTGCATTTGGTCCAATCTGACAAAGCTGCTAAAGACATAAGGATAAATGGTCCGAATGTTGTCACATTTACTTTCCCACAGACTGAATTTATTGCAGTAATGGCTTACCAGAACTCAAGGTTTTCTCAGCTCAAAGTTGACTACAACCCATTTGCTAAAGGGCTGAAAGAGGATGGGTCCAGTTCATGGGGCCTGAAGCTGAAACTGAATTCTAGCAAAGACTCTCATAAAGATAGAGACACGACAACCAATGAGCAACATCCTGTGAAGAAGAGCTTGAAGTCTTTGCTTGCAAACCATAAACCTCGAACTTCTAAAGCGGTGGACTCAAAACTGTCAGTCTTGGTTAACACCCAGAATAATTCCATTGTCAACAAAGAGGAGCCAACTGCTAAGGTTTCCAGGGAAGGTTTATGGTAAGATTTCCTCTTTGACAGTGAAGATGGCATGCTCTTCCAATTCTTTGTAACAAACACACAAGAGTACATGAGGGAGACAAACTTGAGAGCAGAAAAATGAAGACCAACTTCCTCTATAAGTCAATCTGTGAATTCTGGAATACATTAAATTATTATTGTATTGTTAAGCAGTTCATAATCTGATGGAGTTTGTTAGCTTCTGTGATTTATGTATAGAAAGATGACAAAATAGAGTAAAACCTGGCACATCGTCAGACATCGTCCACAGTTGTCAGTTCACACATGTAACACACAGAGAATGTCTGAGTCAGACATGTTCTTTGTGTCTTCACACGCTTTATTGCAGCTAAGGTTAGTGCCTGGTCAGACCATGCAGGAGGCATTACATACAAAATGCAGTTAAGCGATCACAGTTATTTTGCTTAGAACCCATCTGGAAAAAGAAGCTGTGCCAGTCAAGAAAGGAAAAACAAATTACCCCTTCCAGTCACCTGACGGTAATGTCATCAGCACTTCCATTCGCACACTTTAAATGCTAAGACAATTTGCTGCTGTATTCACGCAGACTCACTCAGACATTTCCTGTACTTTGTATTGGGGTGGTCGCAGGACAAAGTCTTGATAAATTATGGGTTTTCTGACCTCCGGTGCAGTTTAGAGAAGTTTGAGGTTGCAGTGTATGTCAAGTTCTCAACCTGACATATTCTGACAACCACCAGCTTTGGTGCACCTTGGCAATAATTCTTCAAATCTCTGGAACTCCTTTAGAGAGATGGAGCACCGTTCTTCCCAAACATATTCACTCATTCAATGTTTTTTGATGATGGTGGCAGAGAGTGGTGTTGGTTGAAGTCACTAAAAAAAATCTCCTGTAGGTTTAGATCTGGTGACAACTAAAGACCTATCATATGATTTGCTTTTATTTGTACCTTAGGGATGGAGGAAATGTCATCCATTCCCATCAGGATATAAAAGAAAAACTAGATTACATGCCAAATTTAGTGGCAGATCAATGGTGGATGGTCTTATTTTCTGCTGGTCTGGTTGTATTAAAAAGTAATTACAGTAGCTAGAAAAAGTAATGGCACTGTTTGCAGTTTCTGGGTTTTCTGCATAAATTGTTGATATTTATGACTTTGGTGAAAAGCAGATCAAATATCAAGACCAAACATTAATTCTAAGCTAATGACACACGTTATATTTCATGTTTTTTTTTATTGAACACAACAATTAAATATACAAAGTGATGGTGAAAAAGTAATGGCAACAGTGTTTTAGTAAATGGTTGAACCTCCTTTGGTAGCAGTGAACTCGAATAAATGCTTTCTGTACACTTGGACAACATTGAGGAGTTTTAGATCATGAATGATAACAGAACTGCTTCAGCTCAGTCATATTCTTAAAAAAAAATGTGTGGTGTGAATTGCTTTCTTGAGGTCAACTCTTGAATTGAGGTAGACCTCAATTGAATAGGCCATCCAAAAGGTGCATTTTGCATCTTTGAAACAATTCTATAGTGTCCTGCCATGGACATCACGAAGGTTCAATGTTCTGCATATGAGTGTAACCACTTACAATGAATCCTTCAGGTTTTTAGCTGTTATTCTAGGGTTCTTTTCCTCATTGATGCCTTAGTATGGTCTTTGCTGGGTCACACTTCTTCTAAGAAGAGTAGCCACAGTATAAAACAATCTCCATATTGACAACACATCTATCCTTGGACTAAGGGGGCCTGGTGGACAGTGGTACAGCAAAAGGCCTTGGGTTTGAATCCCACCCCAGGTGTGGGCCTGCCCGGCCACCAAGGGCCACCCTGGTGCCAGTCCCAAGCACGGATAAAATGAGAGAGTTGCTGCAAGAAAGGCATCCTGCTTAAAAACTTAATTCAAAGTGCAGAACACGTACTGCTGTGGCGACCATGGAGAGACAAGTCAAAAGCTGTTGATCTTTTGATCTAACCATGGATTAATGAATATCTAGTCTCTGAGAGTACTTTGTAACCCTTTCCACCTACATGCAAATCAACAACTCTTGATCATAGGTTTTCTGAGATCTTGTGTTTTTGCAAAACATAGCTCACACCAGGTGATACTGCTTATAAATAGAACACTGATATTGTTTGACTGTTTTTATTAGGCCAGATAGTTTTTAACCACACCTCTATTCTCATTTCATTGATTGGACTCCAGGTTTGCTTACACCGGACTCAAGTGATGCCGTTACGTTTTTCAACATAATTTTGTATGTGTTCAATAAAGATATGAAAGATCATAACTGTTTGTGATTGATCAGATTAGAAATACAATTTTTATATATGTTTATATTGCATTGCTTAAAGTATCCCAGTATAGTGAATCCTTACCCCTGTATAGTGATATTTATTGTATCATCAGATTCTTGCCAATACACAGTCCTACTGTATTCATTACATTTCTATTATTTGTCAACAATTGTATCTTAAATGCTTTACTAAGTTTACACTCTATTTCTGTGCATAGGTAAATATTAGCACTGTGGGTATTTTTGCACATCCTCACTAATGGCAGCTTTCAGGTGTGTTCAATATTGAGCACATACACAACAGAATGTTAAGATAGTGGTGGTCAATAGTGTAGTTAATTTCTTTAAAAAAGTTTTTTCATGCATCAACGTAAAATCACAGTAGCTTGGTAAAATTAGCTAAAGTTAGATTGTAGGTTTAGTATGAAGTTTTTTTGTGAATAAGGGCCGGAACCTAAGGTGTGAAACCAATGCGAGCCAGAAGTATGAGGGTATTGTTCTCATTGAATAATGTGGGTAAAAACTTGCATCAGTAGCGTTGTGAGTTTACCAAAGTTATGTCAAGTATGTTATAATTAAGTTCTAATGTATATCATTAAGTAAGTTACATGTCAATAATGTGGTGCTTTTATTCTGATTTTCTTCAGCAGCAGTTCACGTCCAGCTCCGAAGTTATTTTCTGATCTCATTCGGGAGGCTCATGTTTCACTGCAAAGATGCAATGTGGAGCAGCTGCGCATCAACAACAGCGCCTCTTACAGAACCGAACAAACAAACACTAAGACAGTGGGTTTAAAGAGCAACACACAGGATGTACAAGGACAGAAGGACAGTACATCTTTCAAAGCAAGTGATGAAACATCACCTGCAAAGAAAAGTGAAACTATTAAAAAGAGAACAGCTGAAGACAGTCACCAATTAAATGTGTTGAACTGTAAGGACCCTATTATAACAGATTGTTCAGAAGTCAGTAGTGCTCTTGCTGCTCCAGCAATGTC
Source organism: Channa argus (assembly GCF_033026475.1). Lineage (NCBI taxonomy): Eukaryota > Metazoa > Chordata > Actinopteri > Anabantiformes > Channidae > Channa > Channa argus. Next base: position 22,874,087 of record NC_090212.1, on the reverse strand, counting down.
CCAGAACTCCTCTGTGGACTTAGACCAGAAATTTGAACCCAAAGCTCCATCAGAGTTGAATTTAAGATCACATAGACGTCTGGTTCCTCTACCTCTCCCTGCGCTTGCTCTGTTTTTGAAGCGGCATTCATCAAAAACTAAGAAGACCAAGAGCAAGCCAGACTCTTCTTCTGCTGCAATGCCACCTGAACTATTATCTGTGTCACAGAGTTCTGCTGCTATTTCTCCTTATTTGCCTTGTGATCCTGACTGCAATGCTACTGGTCCCTCAAAGAGTTTAACTGGTGATGTCCCAAAGTCTGACAGCCAGGCGGATGGAACCTATGGTGCAGTTGTTTATCCAGCTGAGACAGTTTTGAATGTTACAGGAGAAGCTGATGAAAAAGTCCTTCAGCCTTCTTCTTTGTCATGTCCAAATGCAGTTTCCACTACAGACTCAATTGGATCAAGAACTGAAGGTCCAGCACTTGCTCAAAGTACACTAGTTGTACCCATCTCAGATCAACCGCTTTGTACCCTCCAAAGGCCTACATCTATTATTTCATCATCTCCTACTAATACTTCTGTATTTTCCATTTTGCCGCCACCCATCACAGCTTTACCTGACTCAAAATCACCACAAACACCAGCCATCACTGAGTCTTCCACACTACCTTCAGACTCCCTCACCATAAAGTCTGAGTCTTTGCTGCCTGACCCAGAGTGTTCCTCTCTAGGCTTTGAGCCGTTGTCACCTGCAAGCTCTCCAGAACCTTTACCTACCCTACCTTCCTCTTTAGGTTTAGTGCTGGACTCTACTATTTCTGGACCAGCCTTGAAAGCTACTGAAGACTCACAGCAAAGTAAAGTCTCTACTGCATCTGTGTTTAAATGGCATACTGTGTTACCTCCCAGTGAGCCATACATAGACCCATTTCAGCCCACATCACCACCTCTTTTATTGCCCTCTATTACACCACCTTTCTTGGCTTCCCAGACTTCCTCTAATGCAGTATCACAGAGTCTTCACACCTCCACACCTTCAGCTGACTCTGCTCCATCATTTGAAGAGAATGAACAGTGTTTGCCCTTCCCAGCAGAACTCTCCCCCCTCGCACTCCAGTTGCCATTGTCTCCAACCTTTTCTTCATTAGATGGAGATGGATTGTCACCTACTCCTTCGCTCGCAGACCTCGTTCACTTTTTCTCCACAGATGATGTCCTTGGGATGGGGGTGGAGTTTTCAAACACTGAACCAGTTGCTGTTCCTTGCTCAACTCCAAGCACAGCAGAAGCAAATGCACATGGGCCTTCTCAGCTGGCTCAAACAGCCTTAGCTAACAAAGCCTGCAAGCGCAAGAAGCAGCCCCGGCGGCAAAAGCTTGCCAAGATGGATGTGGAACCAAAGGTGGATAATTCTTCCTACACTAGAATGCAACCTAACTTGGAGGAAGTGGAGGAGCAGTTATTTATCTCATTTACATCAAAGGTAAAGTTAAAGCTGTGGTCAAGTCCCAATGATTTGTGTGTAGCATAATACGTTTCCCAAGGCACCTACATAGTTTCAATAAAGAATGTGAGTAGGAAACGTGGAGCTCAAGTCCAAGACTCAAGTTATTTTTGGTAAATGGGTCCACAAGTGCCTCAAGTAACTGGATTACTTAAATTCATAGATGCAAATTCTTTGCATCAACACTTTAATTCTTTTAATATACACTGTTCACAGTCTTGCATGGATGATAGTTAGGGGGTCCACCCCAGCCTCAGTACAGTACACTAATGTTGAACTATTGCTATTGAGGTTCACATCCTCCTTTTGGATTTGTCGACACTTCTTACAGTCAGTTTACCAGTGTTTTTCCTCCTGCACTTTGGGCAGCCCCCTGCTCACTATAGGAAGTGAGAGTATGTAATCACTAACGTGTAGCTTATCACCCGACAGTGCGGTATGGTAGGATACGTTTAATGCATGGGAATGTTAGCATTGGCTGGCACATGTTTTAACTTCCTGTGCACTTACATTTTTAAAACAAACCCTTTGTTTTATGTCTTTCATTTGCATCTCATGAAACAGAAATACTTCTTGTGCCACTTAACCTTATTTGTTTGTCCTTTATTTAGGTTGTTGCTGATTGTACTCAGTTTTAAGTTACTTTTGAAAAAAAACCTGCCGACAAATAACTAAATGTAAATAGTTTTGCATGGCAGAAGAAATGGCTGCAGTGAATAAAGTTGGATCCTAACATTACCCAGTAAAAAGCTGCTTGCAGATGTGTTGGCCCCTGCTTGAGATGGCCCCTGCAGATCTGAAATCAGCACTCCAGTTTAGCAAGTTCTTGTTAGCAAGTCAGTTTGGATGTAAGAACTTAAATCAGCTGAATCATCAGGCCCCACCTTATCATGATGACATAAATCGGATTTTGGGAACTAGAATGATGCTCATCAAGGAAGCTAGTAGCATATATCTGGTAGTTGATTTTAAAATGGTTGATTTTAAAATGGTCTTTAGTGAAGACTTTCTCTAGATGTTGTTTTTAAAGGAGTTGCCAAAGTGACCTCAATTAACTGGAGGTAAAACACAACGAGGAAATTGCTTTAAAAGGAAATTACACTTTATTATGTATTATTAAACATATGGTTGATAATAAGATGATATAAGTGATTTGAAACCTTTTTTTTCCATAGCTAGACTTCTAACTTCCTACATTTACCATAGTATGTGTTTGTTAATGGGCTTTTTAAGGCATCTTCTAAAGAAGCCAGTATAGTTTGGAAAGCCTTGACACAAAGTTTGTGAACCCCCGCTCTAGACCACTGTGTTAGATTCCAAGCCGCAACTTTCTAACATTACCTGACATTGTTCCTGTCAACTTATCTGTGTCATGTGTAAGAAACGCTGCTGCAGCGACTGTAGGAGATACTAGCAGGATTTTAGTTGTTAATAATATCATGTGTAACTCAGTTTATGTATGCATTTCAGGAGGCCCTCAGACTTCACATTGCAGAATCTGAAGAAATGATCACACAGACGACACCGGAAGTTCACTTGCAACCAGCTGTTGACACACCTAAGAATGGTAACTGATGATGTCACCATCATATTTGTACACTTGAGTGTTTGAATTATTTAAAACACATGAGAGGTTAGTGCTGCTTCCTCACAGGTTTCCTCCAGGTTCTCCAGTCCAAAGACATGCACGATAGGACATGTTTGGCTTGGCATAAATGTGGGAAGTGGAGGGAAATTGTTCAGAATATAAAGCAAATCTAGTCTTCAAGCACCTATAACCTTGTAGCTAATATGTGACCACCCAAACTATATGTAGTCAGTCTAGTTGATAAATACCCAGTTCATCTCCATGCTTGTACATGTTTGCCATATATAATTGCGTCAATGTGAGTCCTCCCTGTTATTGTATGTACGATGTTCAAGTACGATTAGAGCCACTAAATACCAAAAAGGTTCCTTGTTTGCACAAATATTAACATCCAATAAAACTGTTTCTGAAAAGCCAAAGCCATGATGAATAGAAGTTGACTTTAATGCTGCTTACCATTCTGTCCTCAGGTCCTCAAAATGCTTAGGTTAAGAATGGTTCTCATAACTGGTGTGTTTGAAATGGTTTGTACCATTCTATGACACTGACAAAAGTAACTAAAGAAAGAAAATAAAACAAAGGAAATAAAAATTTTGATTTGGAGTTTGGTTTTAACAGAACATTTTAAATAGTACAACAAACTAAAATGGACTGGAGAGATTTGTTAGAAAACATCCTAAATAATTGGCTTCAAACTAAAAGTTTCCTTTAGTTTTCCAAATTTTAATTGGAGAAAAGTGGTCACACAGTGGTTGTTTGGTTTATTATAATTATTAAGCCCATAAACACATCTTAAACAATTTAAATGACAATGTGTGAAAGATGGCTTATATGAATGTGTTGTTGTTCACCAGACACAGCTGAGAGCCTGGAGGAGAGGATCTCTGCCTTTGAGAAGATTCTTCTGCAGGACTTGAAGCTGATGAAGCATCGACAGGTCATCCATCCTGTGCTGCAGGAAGGTACTGGTCATCTTAACATCATCATAAGTTTCATTTTAATGTCTGTTCAGACATGGGCATTCAGCAGGAAAGACAGAGCTGAAAGGGACATAACGTGAAGGGTATTAGATCAAACATCAGTGATACCTCAGTGAATGCAAAATCAAGAACCCAAAACCTGCCACAAATCATCACCTTGCAGGGCTCTCGAATAGAATCTGACAGTCAATATTAATATCTCAACATCTGGAGCGACAACTTACTATCCTTTGCATTTCACATTCAACAGTTAGTGAAAAGAGTCAGATTGAAATTGGGGTTTATTTCAGAATCAGGGCCTGTCTCTCCTTGAGGCTAGGAAGAGGCTTGTTTATGCTACTTTTATGTCAGTGTTAGATTATGCTAATGTCATTTACTTGCACGCATCGTCACAAAATCTACGAGCTTTGAAGTTCACACATCTCATAGATCTGACCCACTACTGTGTGCCTCAACAGGATCAATCAACGCTGGTGTTGGTTGATCCTCCTTGTCGTCCCGCAGGGTTAAGCATTGGTACTTGCTCATTTAAAAGTGTATATTGGGTCACCTTGCCTTTGATCTGCAAATGCAAATCACTCAGAAAAGTATAAGCACCAAAAGTCTTCGTTCACTTGGATTGTTTTTAATGTAAGTTCCAAAGTTTGGAGCAGATCACTGAGAAGTCAGATACTTTATTGAAGACAACTTGAATAAACGGAAACAAAAACAGGATTTAAAAATTAAGGTGGAATCTTTAAAAATTACTAAAACATATTTAGATTTTTGACTTGACTTAAATCCAGAGACGCAAAAGGCAGCAGGAGGAGCCAGTTCACAGAAACCTGGAAGTGGTGGTAGTTAAATTTACCGTGAGTTTTGCAGTTTTACAGGGAGATAGAGCTTTTATTGAGAGCAAAACAGTAAAGAAGTTTTTACATCAGTCAGAACATGTGAAGAACCTAGGGCATGAGTCTGAGTTTGTTCCACATGCATATTTCACTGTAACCGAGTGAAATATCAGCTGTTTCCTGCTGAATGTGACTGTGTTTTTGTTCTGAGCTCCCTGAATAGAACAGCAGGTTTGGATAAAACAAGAGAAAAGAGCTCATTAGTATTCTGATCCTTTAAAACATAAGCTGCTCTCACACATGCACTTCCACCCAGACTTTACTGGGTGGAACTGCATGTGAGAACTAAAATGACCAAGTCAAACGACCCAGACATTACTTGGATTACTTGGATGTCCCAGTGAGCCTACGTGTGGATAGAGGAGCAATTATTTATTTTAATACTCTTCTATCATATTAGCCTCATGCACAATCCTCTTACTTAAAATCAAACTAAGTTGTCCTCATTTGAGAATGTTTTTGACTCAAATAATCTGCTGTGTACTACATGTGTGAATTGACAACTCCTGATTGTCTGGTAATCGAATGTGAAGACTGGTATATTCAGATTGGCATTGATACTGATTTTCTGAATCAACTTCGAACATCCCTAGTACCAAGTTATTTTTAACATAGTGAAGAGACGTAATCAGCATCTGTCGTTTGTGGCATCTTTATTGTCAGCACACGTGCAGCACATACAGAGAACTGAAATTACAATACTTTCAAATCCCTGGTGCTAACAAAAATACAATAAGGGCATAAAAAGTTGGTTTAAAAAATGTTAATAGAAACCTGTGGATTTTTAAGCATAAAGAATCCTTCCTTGTTTCAGTCACATCACAACCAGAATCTCTAACCTCTGCAGCTTCCACTGCTGATGCTTATGTCACTGTGACTCTACACTCTGCTTTACTTGGCACCATTACTACTGCTTGTGTCTCCGGTCGCACCTCTTTTTTCTCCTGCATTTTTACTGCTGCTTGCACTTCCACTCTCTTGCTGCTCGACCCGTTCAAGACACTCAACAATCAACAATTTGATCAAAGACACATTGGACACATTTATATTGATAGTTGTCTGGTTTGTAACACTGAAATATGTAGAAACCAAGCCCAGATTATGAAAGATTTTCAAATGATTGTATCAACATATTATCGTCAATATTGTATTTTCTTTCATGAGTACACGGTCTTTGAAACACAAGGGCATAGTTGTCCCAGTTGGAAGAAATTTTTGTAACGTTCTGTAAGAGCAAGATTTCTGGCGATCACAAACCTGTAACTTCTTCTTTAAGAAGCTCTTCTGTCCTCCACTCGTTACCTGTATTAATGGCACCTGTTTGAACTTTTTATCTGTATAAAAGACAACTGACAACAGCCTCAAACAGTCAGACTCCAAACTCCACCATGGCCAAGACCAAAAAGCTGTCGATGGACACCAGGAGCAAAATTGTAGACCTGCACACAGGTGGGAAGAGTGAATCTTCAATTGGCAAGCAGCTTGGTGTGAATAAATCAACTTTGGGAGCAATTATTAGAAAATGGAAGGCATACAAGGTCATTGATAATCTCCCTCAATCTGGGGCTCCACGCGAAGCCGTGATCATGTGGATGATCCAGAGGAGGATTGGGAGAATGTCAAGTGGTCAGATGAGACCAAAATAAAAATTTTTGGTAACAACTAAACTCGTCGTGTTTGGAGGAAGAAGAATGCTGAGTTGCATCCCAATAACACCAAACCCACTGTGAAGCATGGGGGTGGAAACATCATGCTTTGGGGCTGTTTTTCTGCAAAGGGGACAGGACGACTGATCCGTGTTAAGGAAAGAATGAATGGGGCCATGTATCGTGAGATTTTGAGCAAAAACCTCCTTCCATCAGAGAGAGCATTGAAGATGAGACGTGGCTGGGTCTTCCAGCATGACAATGATCCTGAACACACCGCCCGGGCAACGAAGGAGTGGCTCCGTAAGAAGCATTTCAAGGTCCTGGAGTGGCTTAGCCAGTCTCCAGACCTCAACCCTATAGAAAATCTGTTGAAAGCCAGTGTTTCCCAGCGACAGCCCCAAAACATCACTGCTCTAGAGGAGATCTGCATGGAAGAATGGGCCAAAATACCAGCTACAGTGTGTGCAAACGTGGTGAAGACCTACATGAACCGTTTGACCTCTGTCATTGTCAACAAAGGTTAAATTACAAAGTATTGAGTCAAACTTTTGTTATTGACCAAATACTTATTTTATGCAGGAATTTATAAATAAATTCTTTAAAAATCCTACAATGTGATTTCTTGGATTTTTTTCCACATTCTTTCTCTCACAGTTGAAGTTTAACTATGATGAAAATGACAGACCTCTGTCATCATTTTAAGCGGGAGAACTTGCACACTCGGTGGCTGACTAAATACTTTTTGCCCCACTGTATGTGTAGATGAGCAAAAAGTTCCCCTCACTTTTTTCCATCAGGTGTCTTATGTGTTTTAGAACACGGTATTCTGCGTGGTTCGTCTCATCATATTTTGCTGCAACCACTCTGGTGCCTATGTATACTTCATTATCTTCAAATGTTGGGTGAAGGTGTTCTTTATAGTTATCTCCCTGAAGGATTTCAGACAGCTGCTCTTTTTTAGTGCCCACTGGGATGTTTACAGCATCACAGAACTCCGCTGTTTCCGTATACCTGCCAGAAAAAAATTGTTTGGTACACAAGATAAAATGTAGTCAGAATCAGAAAATGGAGTCAGCGCTTACTCTTTCCTGATGGATTCCACAATATCAGTCAGCCATATTATATTTGCTTCATGCACACTGGTTCCAGCTGAACACAGGAAGAGCAGCAGCATCCAGGACAGGAATTTCATCTGTAATGTTAACAACACAGTGCATGTCAACCAGAATAATATCTACCCCAACTGACATTTATTGCTTTTTAGAGACCATATTAGGAATTCAGAATAATTAATAAATTTTATTCCTGAGACTGTACACATATTTTATTGTGTACAAAGTATATTTAGTCAGTTTAGTTTATTAGTCTCTGAGTGTTCTCAGTCATTCAGGTTTGATTATCCAAAAGTTAAGTCATGTCAACTGGACTTAGGAAAAAGTTTAGTTTAGTTTTTTAGTTTATAAAATTAGAAATTTAAAAATAAGAACATAATGAAGATTGCAAATTATTCCAGACAGTGAGTTAACAGAAAAGAGAGATAAAATGTCATACATACATGACATACATGACACAAGGACAGACTGGCAGTAGCAAGGTAGCAACACATGACAGGCAGCGAAGCACAGAGCACAGACAGGCTGCTAATTAACAATTTCTGTGATTTACCCTAAATTAACTGAGTGTGGCTGGTACAGAGTTCCGTAAATGTGCAGCATAAAACACTGATTAAAAACCTGTTTGCATGTAAACACGAAAACTCAGGTTTCTCTGATCCCTGGTTTCAACAACCAGTCAGCTGCTGGAGAGGTAACTGAGGAGCAGGTAAATGCAGGAGGAGACCTGAGTTGCTCATCAGACAAACAATGGGAACAACTGAGAGTTATTACCCTCCAAACACGATGAGCTGGTTAAGGTGTGACAGTGAATGAAACGATAAATCTTATTTTGTCCTTTTGATTTCTCAATTGTGAGTTTGGAACCCAGTCATGCTGTCACTCCCAGAAGGTACTGTCAGTTGTTGTCAATCTAAAACAGCAAATCTTAGTTTGTGATCTGTGTACACTAACTGTTGGTAGGAATATCATATTTAAGCTGCATAATAACCAGTAAATGAGTAACATCAGGTCCAACAGGTGCTAATGACAGTCAAACATGTACAGTGGAAGTTTCTCACCTTAAGTGTGGATGATAACTGTCTGCTCATCTCAGTGACTATTACTATGTGTCTCAGAGAATATATGAAGCCTCACAGTCATGCTGAAGCGTTCCTTTCACTGTGAACATCCTTTGATCTGCAGATTACATGTTAATGTCTCACGTATGCTCCCGCTACTGTCCCTTATTTTATTTTTATGTAAATTGAAGAAGACAACTCTCCTGTCTCTCTTATCAAATGCAAAGTTACTTTTTCCTCACTTCACCAATGCACACTGCAGTTGTACTTGCCTGTTATATTTACATTATGCAATGTGAGGAGCAGAGCTACAGTTGTGACAGCCAGGCGATCTAAAGAAATTAGTCACTCATAGATATTTTAAAATCAGCATAACACCAGAAATATGCATTTAGCTTCATTGATAACTTGCATCTTAACAGCATCAAATATATAATGGCTGCCTGTGTTTTTTAATGATTTAACTTTTAAACCCAAACTCATTTGACCAGGTGTCAGACCCCTGAAAGTATCTTAGATGTAACAACACAAGCCACCAACAAAAAGCAAAGTATTGACATTTCTATTACTGAACTAAAGGGCTTAAGTATCTAAAACCTCAACAGATAGGATTTACAGGGGTTAATGGTTCTGAGTTCCCATTCTAAATTCACTGAGAAACCAGAGACAACAGAAGCTGCAGAACCTCATTTAGAATCGTTTAGAATGGATTCATTAGAATTCATTTAGAATGTTTTTTTTAAGCTTTCCTCAGTATCACAGTAATCCTGTGATTGCCATTCATACATGATGAACTAAAACAAACATGAACACAAACTGATGTCTGCGCCTGTCTCTGTAAATGTTAGTTGGTCTGAAGATGAACCTGCTGGACCCGACTCTGGCCATAGATCTACAGTACCTGGGAGTCCGTCTGCCCATCCCTTCCCTGGGAGTCTCTCTGGATCTGCTTACCCAGGAGCAGCCCCCACCTCAGGGTTGGTATCTTTATATGTTGTCCTGAATCATGGGCAGGATTCACATTATTCTAACTTCTGTTTCATGACGTTTGTTTGTTTTGTTTACAGGTGTTCCTGCAGCATATGTTTCTAGAACAGGTAAAACCACAGATGTGACTCAAATTAAAGGCTGGAGAGAGAAGTTCACTCCATCTGAGGCTCCATTCACTCCTTCATCAGGCAAACCTGAAGGTAAGTCTAAACGTGTGCTGGCGAATATGTTCACTTTCCAAGAACCATTTATCTGTGGCTGTGTCCTGGAGTAATTTGCCAGTTACTTTACTGTTAGTTTTTATGACTGACACACAGCAGCATTATCTTAATTAAACACACCAGTAGTTAGATCTAAATTTCATTTACATTTAGAGTGTTGTTAATTCTACCCAGGTGTATGTGTGTGTGTGTGTGTTTATTTTTTTATTTGTTTACATTTATTTATTTATTTATTTATTTATTTATTATTTTAAAAATATTTTGTTTTTTGATGGGTATTCCAAGAGCCTGCTCAGATTCTCTGGTATTGATACTAAGATATCCGCCGGACAATATTTTGCAGTTGATACTTGATACCCGGTCCCGGCTATATGTGTAAGTGTCTCTGGGCAGGACACTGAACCCCCAAGAACCATTTCCCATCCCCAGCAGCACAGTGCTGGTCCCAAGCCCAGTAGAAATTGGGGAGGGTTGCGTCAGGAAGGGCATCCATAAAAACTGTGTCAAATCAACAAGTAGACAATGATCCTGTGAATGAACTGTGGCAACCCTCACAGGATAAACCGAAAACAAAACAAAAAGCTTTTTTTAATACTGTGATACCGCTGTGCTAATACAAAACATGCAAATTGTTTTCACTTTTGAGAGTTTTAGGCACTAAAGTTATGTGTTTTTGATAGTCTTCCGTGTCACATGAATATAGCAGCCAATCAAATGTCAGAGCTGAAGGTTCGTGCACTGCCTCAGTCAAGCACTGCCTCAATCATCACTCTGCTGCTCAGAGTGCACAACTCCACGGCAGCATGTATGGCCGAGAGAGAAAGAAAAGCGAAGTGTGGTGCTATTTTTCACCCAAAAGTAATGACATGTTCTCCGTCTGCAATAAAGTGGTGCCACATATCTGCAATCCGTCTGAATTTTCTTTCAGTGTAATAAAGGCATGGTAAACTATCATTTAGCATTTTGTTGATGATGATGAGGCTGCTAGTGTTGGTGATGATGATGATGTCTTGTTATGATGTTTTACTTGTTTAATGCAGGTTCTTGAGCACTATGTTGATCTTTCAATTTAAGAAATGTAATTAATTTTGTAGTAATATGTAGTCTAATTATTTTTATTATAATTCCAAATATATATTTATATCTTATTTATTCATATTTCATATTGCCCATGCAATAATATACACTTTGCAATCATGCACACATACAAAAACATCCGGTGTGAAGTCCAAACTATAAACTAAAGAGTTCGCACACACAGGAATCAATCAGAACAAGTAAACACAGAAGAAGGAAGGAAGACAGACAGGAATAAACAAAATACTAAACCAAGTGTCTAAACAGAAACAAACTAACACGGACAAAAACATAACTAAACATAACACTTGAACAGAAACCAACTAACAGGGACAAGCAAAAAAAAACAACAAACAAACCTCAGACCAGCATAAGAGTTCAAACAAGAAGTGCAATGACTTCTAATTGCTCAACTGTCTTAGGTCTCCTTTGTCGCATCTTCCTCTTTATGATGCGCCAAATGTTTTCTATGGGTGAAAGATCTGGACTGCAGGCTGGCCATTTCAATACCCGGATCCTTCTTCTACGCAGCCATGATGTTGTAATTGATGCAGTATGTGGTCTGGCCTTGTCATGTTGAAAAATGCAAGGTGTTCCCTGAAAGAGACGACATCTAGATGGGAGCATATGTTGTTCTAGAACTGCGATATACCTTTCAGCATTGTTGGTGCCTTTCCAGATGTGTAAGCTGCCCATGCCACACGCACTCATGCTTCTGGATCATGTTTAGATATGGCTTCTTTCTTGACCTATAGAGTTTTAGCCGGCAAGGGCAAATGGCACAGTGGATTATGTTCACCGACAATGTTTTCTGGAAGTATTCCTGAACCCATTTTGTGCTTTCCATTACAGTAGCATTCCTATATGTGATGCAGTGCCGTCTAAGGGCCCGAAGATCACGGGCATCCAATGTGGTTTTCCGGCCTTGACCCTTACGCACAGAGATTGTTCCAGATTCTTGGAATTGTTGGATGATATTATGCACTGTAGATGATGATAACTTCAAACTCTTTGCAGTTTTTCTCTGAGAAAGTCCTTTCTGATATTGCTCCACTATTTATTGCCGCAGCATTGGGGGAACTGGTGATCCTCTGCCCATCTTGACTTCTGAGAGACACTGCCACTCTGAGAGGCTCTTTTTATACCCAGTCATGTTGCCGGTTTACCTAATAAGGTGCAAATTGGTCCTCCAGCTGTTCCTTATATGCACATTTAACTTTTCCGGCCTCTTATTGCTACCTGTCCCAAATTTTTTGGAATGTGTAGCTCTCATGAAATCCAAAATGAGCCAATATTTGGCAAGGTATTTTAAAATTTCTCACTTTCAACATTTGATATGTTATCTATATTCTATTGTGAATAAAATATAAGTTTATGAGATTTGTAAATTATTGCATTCCTTTTTTATTCACAATTTGTACAGTGTGACCAACTTTTTTGGAATCGGGTTTGTACTTTATAGTGACTTTTAAACAGTTGGAAGATTTTGAGACATCTGGTCATGTTAATATCACAGACTTTATGGATGTGGTTTGTGAACTTTTGGAAATTTTAAGTTTTGGTGAAATTGACACAGATCATGCTTTGGAGAGGTGTTGCTTTGGTCATCAATTTTTATCACATGGAGGCAAAATAGTGAGTCAGTTTAAATTTACTAGTTATTGGTGATATTTAAAATCATTTTATTGATGATGAGAAAAAACATATTAACTACTGATTATTGTTACCGGGACAGCTGTTTTAGCCAGAAACGGCATAGATCAGCAAAATGTGAAGGTACTCCATGATTATTTTATTTATTTTTATAACACAGATTCACACACTATAAATTTGACTGGCAGCTGCAGCCTATGTCTGTAAAAGTTGTTAATGGACACTTAAAGGGTCTTCAGAAAGCTGATGTAAGATTTGCATTAATATGACAATAAAAACAGGGTAAATGCTTGTAGAGAAGAGAAGTAATAATTTATATTAATGGTTCAATTTATGGGGACGTTAGTGATCAGGGGCAGGTTCACCTGAAATCAGAGATCATGGACATTTAAGATCTGTGGACAGCTCTTCAATAAAACAAGATTTTACCCAATTTAAATTGTTACAGAAATAGAAAAATGTGTTTACCAATTCAGAGATCCTGGCAGGGCAACCCGATAACTTGTTCAGGAAAGACTGCAGACCACCATATTTATTTTTTCACTGCAACTGCATGAAAAAATCCACTTGCCTGAACATAGAATTTACTTACCCAGGGCAAGTGTTAATGACACACCCTGACTTTGTTAAAGACATGTTGTAGAGGATTGGACAGCTGACACTGCAGCAGCATCAGCCAGAAAACTACTGTCCTGTCAAAGAAGTATGTAAATTATTTAAACAAACAGAGCCAATGTTTGATTCAAGGCCCGGAACTGAAAACTACATTGAACCAGTTTGTGTGAGCAGACTGACAAAACACAGTAATGAAAAGATCAGACTTTAGCCGTAGATTCCACCATGATTAATTTGGTTTCTGACATCTAAGGTCGGGACTACTTGACATCTTCTTTTCTCACTTGTTGTATCTGGTCTCCTGCAGCTGGTCCCAGTTCAGATCCACCGAAGAAGAACCTGTCAGCATTCTGCAGCGACATGCTGGATGAGTACCTGGAGAATGAAGGGAAGTTAATTGACGAGCGAGCCGCCAGCTTTTCTCAGCCTCAGGTGGAGCCGGTGGTCTACGAGCTCCCCACCAGAAGCACCAGTTACGTTCGGACCCTGGACAGTGTCCTGAAAAAACAGCCCGGCAGCTCTCCAACTGCAGACCTAATCTCTGGGTTCATCCCTCCCTCCAGGAGACCCAAACTCCTTCTGAAAGAGAAGAAGGCATCCAGGAAAGGAGACAGGAAACCCAAAGGTCCAAAACAGAACAAACAAAGACCAGAAGATTTTTCGGTTTCAACACCTGATCCAAGTCCAACTAAACCAAACCTGCTCCCCAAACTGCCTTCAGCACAGACCCCAGCAGTGGCCCTCCATTCAGAGCACTCAGCACATGTCAGCAGATCTCCTAAATCAAAGAAGAACCTGAAGGTCCAAATCAACCACACAGAACCATTGAGTCTCTCTTCTCAGACCCCTTCCTTCAAGAGGAGGAGAAAGCTCAAACCTAAGTCCTCATCCCAGACCCTCAGCCCCTCCAGATCTACAGCCCCCCCAGCAGGCGTCTTTGAGGAAATGGCTCCTCTGGAGTCAGACTCTGAGCTGGGTGATATACCCAGCAGTAAGGAAAGCCGACCCATAATAACCCGAGCTCTGCTGAGACAGAAGGACCTGGAGAACGGGGTTGTGTGGGAGGGCCGTCCCAGGACCTGCATTACAGAGGAGAGGGCCTCTATTGCCCTGACGTCCCTTTTCACGCTGATGGTGAGTCTACAGTAACATTTTCTTCAATTGTGATTTCTAAACCAGTAGCAGAACCAGAACTTGATCTGCTTGTTAAGAACAGAACTCCAGTTGATGTTTCATTAATTAATAAACTTCTTTTAGCTGCACACAGATCAATGCTGTACTATATTTAATTATAGTGTTGACATACATGTCTTCTACTGAGTTTCTGAATTTATTGCTACTTTAAACTTCGGTATATTAGAGGCAAATATTAAATGTTTGTTCATACTTAAGATGAAAAAAATCAGATGAGTCACTTCAGCAGTGATGTGAAGACTCCAGTCAAACTGAGGAATCCTTAAATCAGTAGTGACAAACATCATTTTTGGAGTTTCCCCTAAAGCCTACGAACTAGTTTTGTCTTGAAGGTTAAACTAAAATATGATGACCGGCTCCTGTGGTTCCTCCTCAGGGTTTTGTCAGTGAGAACCCGACTGCTCCTATCCAGCTGGTGCGAAGACAAGCCCCCCCCTGTATGAACGAGTTCTGCAGGCTCGGCTGCATCTGCTCCAGTCTGTCCCACCGCTCCAGGAACAGCCACTGTGGCCAGCCTCAGTGCATGTTCGGCTGCAGCTGCCTCAAACAGAAGGTCGTCCTCCTCAAGAACCTGGACGGCTCTGACTCCAGCCCCTCCCACCAGGAAAACAACACGAAGAGGGGGAGGAAGAGGAGAATGAAGATGGCCTATGGTAAGAGTATTTCCTCTAGGACTGCACGATGTCTTGTTTCAGCATCAATCAATCAATCTAGCATCTTTTATATAGCATCTTCAGTACAGGTTAACACAATACAAAGTGCTTTACAGATGAGTAAAAAGTTGATAAAAAAACCAATGAGGTACACCAAACCAGCGCAATAAGACTACTGCACAGAAATAACAACTAAATATAAGTTTGCTTTTGAAAACATCAAGAGTTTCTCTTGTCCTGAGATCCTCAGACTGTTCCAACAGCTCAGAGCATAAACACTAAAAGTTGCCTCACCAAAAGTTCTTGTCCTGCACTTCTGAACAATATAAAGACTTGTGAGAGCACAGACTGGTTCATACACTGGAAGCATGTCAGACAAGTTGGCTGGTGCAAGACTATGAAGTGCTTTAACAACAAGGAAAATAATTTTAAAATCAGTGTGGAAGCTGACAGGCAGCCGAAATAGTTGTAATGTGTTCTCTACTTCTGGTTCTTGTCAGGTGCTGAAATGAGCTGCGGTGCTGTGGATGGATGTGCTACTAAAGCAGTGATAATTAAACCCAAACATTTTTTCAGTGAACGCTCAATTGAACAGATCCATTAGAAAATAAAAGAAGTAAATGTCAGAGTTGTAAACACACACTGTGAACGTGAGCAGAAAATACTTTTTGTGTCCCCCCACACTCTCCAGTCAGCCACCAGCTCCTCCATCCTACTTTCGTAGTGAGATGTTCCTTGACCGTGCAGAGCGTAGGCCAGATGTGTTTCAGCTACATCACCAGAATCATTCTACAATCATCATCTTTTTCATAATTGATTAATTCCAGTCATCTAGTGAGACTTCCTGTATGTTTCTTTTCATAATATCAATCACAGAAAGAAAAAAGATTGTAACGAAGGTTTTGTCCCAATATCATGCAGCCCTAATGTCCTTCAAAGCCTTTGAATCCTTCCTCTATATTTAGAGTGTAAAGATGGTTCCTCTGTAGTTTGTAGCCTGAGTTGTCTTATGATGGAGCTCAGAACGTGGGCCAGATTTAGTTTGTTCTTTGATGGGATACAACAAATCTGTCCCATTTTATTTTTGTCATCCTGTCTCACCTCTGTTCTCCTGTCCTGTTCAATTTTTAGTTCTGAAAGATGCGGACAGCGTTTCCCAGCCTGCTGAACGGGTTCGGACTCTGTGGAAGAGGGACAGAACAGGCACAGACCCAGAGCCAGTTCATGTCCCTGAACTTGGCTCCTTGCCCCTCATCCCTGTAAGGACTTAGTTTGTCACAGATACTGTATATGTTAGTTCAAATGTCACATAGCTAGTTCACATAGTTAGTTCAAATGTCATGAGCTAGGTTCCTGCACCGGGTCAGTAATCAGCAGGTGGGCTGAAAAAATTATTTATGCACAAAATCAGTTATGATTTTACATACTTCTTTGGCTGATGTTGCATTGAAATGTAAATGCAAATGTAAATGTAAATGCATTACATAAGCAGCTGGAGCTGACTGCATGAGCATTTGCATCTGAATACAGATGGATCCTTAGACAAGTCATTCTGCAAATCCTACTTATAAACAGCTACAACCTGGATGAGTAATGTCAATTACTGCATCGATAATCCACAACAGGAACGCCACTTGGTGGCCTTGTAGCTATAGTGTGCTCAGATCCCCTATGCTGACCCCTGTCCATCCATGTGGTTTTAACTAAACTTAGCTATGGGTTAAGTTAGGTGCATATTTCATTTCAAGTAATGGGAAAGTGAGAGTTGGCAAAATTGTACCTGTGCAGGAGTCTAGTTTTAGTCACATTGACAAATAGAGTTGGCCTAACCAAATAAGACATGGACACATGTAAAACCTTGCTGGTACCGAACCATGTAGGTCTGGCTGTGATAATCATGCTTTCAGCTTAGGATGGTGAAGAGGAACACATTTGTCTTTATTAAAGCTCTGAAATATTACTTGTCAGAAGCTTGCAGTTATCACTGTCAGCAGTTTGAATTGCATTTTTTCATGCACAGAGCTGAAAGTTTTCTGTTTGTTTCCAGGAGAACAGAGAGAGCGACAGCAGTTGTGCCAGAGTCAGAGGTTACACTGGAAAGAAGATGACAAAGAAGCAGAAGAAAAAGGTTGGGTTATTCTGCAAAACAACAGTTTCGTATAATGTTGTATCTGCAGGCATCAGTCAGTTTGAGTAACAATTAATCATTTAGAACATACTTCTGTCTAAAGCAGCTCATCTATTAAGGGTAAAGCTTCCTTGAGCAGTTGAGTTGGAATAGGGTCTAGCAGACAGGTTGTTAGTTTAGATGAGGTAATAATTGAAGTTAGCTCAGCAAGATCTATTGGTAAAAAGCAGTCTAAAAGGGATAGGGGCCTTATTGATGATTCTAGCACTGTTGTACATGAAGATCTATCTGTGATATTCGGGGGGAGGATCTGGTGAATTCTTTCTCTAATGAAAGTCATAAGTCATTGCTGCTCAGAGTTAAGGGAGTACTAGGCTTAACAGAACCATGGCTCTTAGTCAGCCTGGCTACAGTGCTGAAAAGAAACTGGGGTTTTTTCTTCTTTTCTTTTATTAATTATGAATAATATGCTTTTCTGGCATCACAGAGAGCTTTTTTGTACATTTTTAAACAGTTTTTCCAGGCTAAATGAGATTCTTCTACATTTCTGGAAAAACCACTTCCTTTCTAACTTTCGTGTTGCCTGTTTTAAGTTGCGTGTTTGTGAACTATACCATGGAGATCACCTCTTCTGGTTTACTGCCTTCTTTTTCAGAGGGGCAACACTATTGAGTATTGTACGTAGTGAGGCTGCAGAATTATCAACAATATAATCAACTTGAATCTAATAATGAATTAAACGCAGTGTTGAGGCAGTCAGCATCTACATGAATGTTAAAGTCACCCACTATCCACTAACAGTCACCCACTATCCCCACTAACAAAAATCTGCTGAAAACAGAACTCTTCTCCACCTTCCTATACACTTAAATCAAGTTAAAAAAAAAAACTTCCTTTCTGTTCTTTCTTGCACTTGTAAATACTTTTCTGATAGGACTTTGCTTTGATGTTTTCCCCTTGACTAAGATTTTTGCTGCCTTGTACCTCACTTGTAAGTCGCTTTGGATAAAAGTGTCTAAATGACTAAATGTAAATCTGATAGAAAATCTGAAAATTCCATCAAAAACTGGAGGGAGTGGAGAACGGTACCTGGTAACAAATAATAGTGGTTATTGAGTTTTCCAGCTTGGGTGTAAAAGGCTAAGAGTAAGGCTCTCAAATTAGTTATAGGGTTTATTAGTAAGCTAGAGTGGAAGATTGCTGCTACTCCTCCACCTCTGCCTGTGCTTCTAGAAACATGATAATTAATTTTGTTCTGTAAGAGGAGTAGTGTTAACTTTTATGAGGTTATCATGATTAACTCCTCTGGTGGTCCTTTTTGGTTTATGTAATTTATTTGGTCTATGTAATTTATTTGGTCGGGGAACAAACACAGTTTCTATAGGTATTTGGGAGTTTGGGAGGGGCGACGGTTGTAAGGACACTGCAGAGCGGTGTGTAGGACTGGATCTCTGCATCCTAGGCTCAACTCTGGATTTTCATACTTTTGTAGTCTAATAAAACCAACCGTATTTCTAGTTAAGACAGCTGCACCATCTAAAGTAAGATGGATGCCATCTCTCCTAATAAGCCTAGGTTTTCCCCAAAAATGTTTTCAATTATTTATGTAGGCCACATCTTTTGCTGGACAGATTTGTTGAGGTTTGCCATAACTGTGGTCCCAGTATTGATCCCTGTGAAACCTAATAAGAGGGGATGCACAGGGGATGCAGCATCTTTATGAACTGTGTAAACTTTCACAGTCACGTAAAAAGCCAAATGTTTAGGAATAGATGTGAAGTGAGTTCCTGACAGTCTGTTTTCCCTCCAGGAGAAGATGAAAAATGTGAAGACTAAAGCTGTTCGGCTGAAATCTTTAATGCACAGTGACCTGAAGCTGAAGAAAACCAAAACCAAACCCTCCATTCCTCCTCCAGGTGGGTTTCCTGACTCTAATTATCTTAGATCGTCATTGCAAATAAATGTTCATTACCACACTTACAAACTGGGACAGACGTTGCTAATGACTGAAGAATTAGCCTGAAGTTTTCTTCAGCATCAAAGGCACCAGCAGCTATCAGTCCAGCCAGTGGGACAACTTCCTGAAGGTTGAAACAGTCTCTGTTTCCTGTTGACTAAAAAAAAGTTTTGTCTTTGTCTTCATTAGATGAGCCAGTTCAGCCTGGTTCTTCCAAACAAGCCCCTGGTCCTCCCACAGAGCTGCCCCCGAAGTTGTCAAAGCGGCTGATCATCTTGGCAGAGTGCAAATGGGCAAGCGACGCTGACCGGAACCACGTGTTGAAGACGCTGTGTGAAGCCATGGCTCAGGACCGGCTGGCCAATCCTTTCTGGATCAAGAAGTACCTCATCAGTCCCCTCAGCCAGACTGTGGAAGAGAATAGCACACAACGCTGCATCCAGTACAAAATCCACATCTCCACACCTAAGGTGGAGCGGGAGAAACCAGCAGCACCAGCAAAACCACCACAGCAAAGGGGACAAGAGGGTGGGATGAAACTACATCAACCTCTACAAGACAGCGACACAAAACCAAAACAACTGGGTAGAGACGGGGGAACTAAACAACAGCAGGGCCAAGATGTTTATACAGAATCACAGAGACAAGAGGAGAGTATAAAACTACAATCGCAAGTACAAAAGGAAACAAAACCACAACAACAGCAGGTAAGACAGAATCTGAACATTTCTTTTTTGTATTTCATTGCTCACTCAGTGTTATTCTGGTTCTTCTGGTACCTTCCTTCATGAAAGGATGTTGCCTGCATTTGTCTGTGGTCTTATGCGCTCTGTCCACATCAATCAATTGGTACATTCCAAATCTCCTTTAATGTTTCTTTAATTGCTTACTCTAATCTTTTCCTTGCAACCTAATCCCTCAACTAAAGATGCAGTGAAAAAGGAAATTATGGAGACAAGATGTATTTTTGTCTAAACGGTCACCTGCAGGGAAATTTCTGATGGCAGAGACTGAGCTTGATCTGCTGTCATTCAAATTTATGAGTTACTCTGGTGATGTTTAGAGTTTGTATTTGCTCATATACACACTGTTAAATTAGTAAATAGAATGTTCAGTCCACGGAGTTACATTTATAAATTAAAACCCTCCATTCTGTATTTTTACTATGATATCAAAATTACACAATGTACATTTTCTTTAATGATCAGACTTTGGATACATGATCACATAAATACTAGCAATTCTTTTTTGCTGATTATTTTTATCTCCATTTATTGGTGTTCTGTTCCAAATATTCTAAAGCCTGTGTGGGTGTAAATGGTAAATGTTCTGCACTTATATAGCGCTTTTCTACCTATTGTCACTCAAAGCACTTTACACTGCTTCTTATTCACACTCACAATCACACACACACTCATACACCGATGGGGGAGCTGCTATGCAGCTGGCCAACACTCACCAGAAGCAACTAAGTTGGGGTTCAGTGTCTCGCTCAGGGACACTTCGACATGTGACAGGAGGAGCTGGGGATTGAACCAACAACTGTGAGATTGGTGGACAACCCGCTCTACCTTCCTGTGCCACAGTCGCCCCATTGTGGCAATTCAGCTTCTATATCTTTGTTAACACTCATCAAGCCACTCATCAACCTTCCACAATGAGCATGCAGCAGCTTTAGTGATTAGACCGATTTCAAACTACATCATACTTTTTTATACTGAAGTGCAAAAAGTACTAAAGTTTTATTGCATTGTAATTTTTTTATGTTGGTGATGATACTGACTCTGCCTTTGTCAGACGAGTTGGCGTTGGCTCTTCTGTTTTATTGGTTGAATGAGACCTGAGTTTTGACTGGAACCTGTTGAATTTGTGTACAGTTATGTATTTTCATTCAACTTTATTTATTTGGCACCAATTCACAACAAAGTCATCTAAAGGCACTTGTTCATGTTGAAAGATGTCCACAGTGGGGGAAAAATGTAAATGGTAGATTAGATAGGGGCAGGGGTAGAGCAGTGAGGGACCCTGCAGCATAGAGGATGGGTCAGACTGTACTAGTTCTGCCTTCTGAAGGTGAATTTTTGTCTCTGCAGGAACAGCTGAGACAGGTGAACACAGAGGCGAGGTCTCCAGAGGAGTGGCAGCAGGAGGTGATGGAGGAGGAGGAGCCTCTGGAAGGTTGGCAGCGGGAGCTGGAGGAAGATGAACTAAATAATAATGAGGTGGATGGAGAGAAGGAGAAGAGCAAAGAGAAAATGAAAGCAGAGGAGACAAAGATGAACAACAGGGGTCTGCCTTTCCTGACGGGAATCTCCCCTGCCGGTTTCCTCTCAGCCAACAGGAAAACACCAGGGGGGACAGACCACCTAGTCCAGGTAAGAACACCACATATGGTTCTAAAAGCAGATTCTTGACAGTGATTTTATAAAGTGTTTCAGCGTTTCTGTAAAATGTCTGTTTCCTTTGGAGCCTACAGTAGGTACAGTAGGCTCTGAATACACCTAGAGTCTGTTGTTGGATCACAAGGTTTTTCTCTGGGGTTGCAGGCCTCACACAAGTCCTCCTCACCTTTAACCAATAGTTTTTATCTGTGGTAGGTGGTGTGTCCACTGGCTGGGCCCCATGTCTACCTGTGGACAATGGGTTTTTACTCTTCATGGATTCTGATTAGTTGTCATGTTATTACTTTACCAGCTGCAGAGCTAATCACTTAGAGATGGATCAATAACAAACTTGTGAATTAACTTGAAAAAATCAGTTTTATCTCATTGATCATTTAAACGTTTGCCATCAAACTCTGATCTGTGATATACTGATAGCAGATTCCTTCCTCTCCGGCTTTGTTGATTCTCTAGGTGAATGGGAAACTCTATCCTCTGGCAAAGATCCAGTTGGGGAAGATGGGAGCACTCCATCCTGCAAACCGTTTGGCAGCTTATCTGACCGGCAGGGTGGGCTCTAACAAGAGTAAAAAGGAGTCGTCATCTTCATCTGGACCTCCTCCGACTTCAGGATTGACCCTCCAGACAATTTCCTCGGCTTCCTCTGTGCTGTCCAACACCACCACCAGTGCTCTACCGCGACCACAACCTTCAGTTCTCAATATCCCAACCTCCTCTATAGGTTAGTAAAAGTACTAACATCAGTACTCTGTCACATGCAAGTAAACATGCTCCACTTAAAATGTACTCAAGCACAAATATGAATAGAATCAGGAAAATGTACGGAAAATATTATAGTAAAAGTACTCAATGCAGGAAAATATCCCTTTGACTGTTGAATCAATATCCTGTGTCAGCAGCAGTTCACTGTTTTAGATTGTAGAAATTGTTTTCTATGGGACAGAATAATTACTTTTATTAAGTAATCATTTTCTCACTGACTCATTTCATTGTTTAGAATTACGGATGTCTCCACTTTGTTTTTTCCAAACCTCAAAAGTATTAAAACAATACAATTACAGTAAATCCCTAGGTTAAGAAGCGTTGAGTTAATTTTGTAATTTAAAGATAAACTCAAACACTTGTAATGTAAACTTGTAACAACCTTCTGTGTTTCACAGTGCTTCAGGCCGACAAATTAGCTGCAGGAGAGGCACCCAAAGGGGTGGAGACTCGGCTCATCTCAGTAAGCGTGTACACAAATCCTGCAGTGGGGGGCAGCAGAGTTGTCCCTGCAGCATCTGATAGCTCCGTCCCTACAGGTACAGATGATTTAATACCAGCAGGTGCCTTTGAATGAACCACACATAATATATACAGTATATTTATTTTTATACTGTATATCATATATTTATGTAATTGAAGACGGCTGTGGCTCAGTTGGTACAGTTGCTGCCTGTTCACGCTCTAACTCCTGCTGGCTGATAAAAACCGAACTGGAGCACAAGAAGTCAGCAGCCTTGTCCTTTGTATGACCTAGTGCTATCTGTTTAACAAAACTAAAGAAGTGGCTTGTACTCTCATGTGTATAAAGGAAGCGTGTTGACTGCTCTTAGGTAGTCAATAGTGTTCTCCCAAAGTACATGTATTGATTCCTTGGTGCAAGTAAAAATTTTAAAACGAGATTCCACTGACTGTCGTGTGAGTAAAATTTTATTTTGACAACAGTGTAAAACTAAGCACTAGTCCCAAGTCTGGTAAAGTTGCGGAAGGTTGTGTCAGGAAGGGCATCCGTCATAAAAACGTAACATACGGACCATGAGGTTACCATGCTGCTATGAGCAGAGCAGTGTTATTGTGTCCTCAGCTGGAGATTCTAGGGAGTGATTCTCTGCATCATTCTTTCAGGGTCTCAAAAGGTAAAATGCCAAATACTTTAGAGCAAAATGGGTAAAGGTTTGTGCAGCAGCTAGGCTTCAGGCCTTCATAGTTGTAATAAATCTATCAATAAATTATGTTCCAGCTGTCAATAATCAATAAACTACATCTTTACTGTCCTTGTATCTTCCAGACTCTCAGGTGAAGACGTCTGTGGTTCGACCTGTGAACCCTAAAGGCTCTCAGGTGTTCACAGTGGAAGTCCTGGGTTCTCTCGGGAAGCCTCCTGTACCAGGTGCTGCTTCCCAGGCCCCAGCCTCTCCCTCTACTGGTCAAAGGGTTGTCCTGCAGCCAGTCAACACAGCATCAGGTGTCCAGTACTATAGGAAATCAGACGGTAGACTGGTCCAACTGGTTCCCATCAACCACCTGAGATCAGTCAACACAAACCTACCACTGCACGGAGGTAAGTCTGCAGGAGTGAAAAGAGGTTTTACAGATACAATAACATTTAATAACAACAGTCTGCAGGAGCTGAGAAAGACCCCAACACACAGCCTCAGACACAGAACTGACTTGCTGCAGGCAAATGTGGAATTACAGTCACCAGGTGACCACAGTGCAGGTGAACACACTGAAAACATCCATAACAAAACATCCTCCTGAGTAGAGCAGGGTCTATGTTGAATCGTGTTGATGTTAAATGTTTGTTCTAATGTAACGTCATCGTTTTTGACCCCTTCAACCCAGGACCATCCTCTCCATCAGTGCTTCCTCCTCCCCGCCTTCAGACTCCAGGCGTCACTGTAGTGAACAGCAAACTACCTCAGACCACAGTAACCACCACCTCCACCTCCATCTCCTCTGTGTCTGGTCTCCAGTCCTTGTCTGCATCCCCCACCCCCGCCCTTATTCACCCAGGTCCTAGTTTCCTGGCTCAGAAGGGGACATGCACCTTTAAAATCCTTCCCGCCAGTGCCAACAAGGACCCAATAGTAATTACCTGTCCTAATGCTCCTTCCAAGGCACCCGGCAAGGTGGTGCCAGCTCCAAGCTCCTTTACTCTCCTCCAGCCAAACCCTAGCACCCCCTTGACACCGGTGAACCTTATATCCCTCAAACCCTCCCCAGGTTTGGGGCTTGGGGTCAAAACACTGACAGTATCAGCAGTTCCAGTGGGTACTGGTAGGGTGTCTGTCCCTCAGAAACCTGCTTCATCCCAAAGCTGCACCACCCAGATCCCCACAGAGACAAGTCACAGACCTCTACCCCCACAGTCAGATATCACCCCCTCACTGCCCCCACCTGCTAACAGAAGTGGTCCTGAGCTAGAGTTGGCCTGCAACTTGGTGGATCTGGACATCATCTGTGTGGACAATGAGACTATGGAAGTGGTGGATGTGAGGGAGTCATCGAGCAGCGAGACAGAAAATTCGTCAGACTTTGATTCAGACAACGATGAAGAAAAGGAACCAATATCAATGAACCCAGTAAGAGAATGTCCTCTGAGTTTAGCTGATAGTCCAAAGTTTCTCTGACGTGTCTTTTACCAGCATCTGCAGCAGAATTAACACATTTCATCTGTTTTTGTTGTGCTGCAGCGTCTGCTTCATAATGTACTGGAGAGGAAACGTCGGGTGCAGATGAAGCAGCTGTTTGAAGGTCTGAGGACAGAATTGGGACAAAGCCAAGAGAAGACGTCAAAGATCTCCACACTGGAGAAGGTCTGACTCCCTGAACAACCACATGAAATTCTCCAGGAAGTTGTTACTGTGTAAAGTCCAACAGGTGGTGTTGTGTTTTTACTGCAGGCGGTTCAGGTTATCCAGGAACTTAAGATGTCTGAAAGACATCTGGAAAGGACAAAGAGGAGGCTGAAAAAGCAAAGGGATGAGTATCTCTCCACTATCACTCCAACAACAGGTATCACCACATGAATTGTGCTCATGGAAAACTGTTTGTGAGAGTCAGGAAGCAGCAAAAAAGTTTCATTCATGTGATTGTTTTAGATAAGAGCAGCCAGGATAACTGCAGAGCTCAGAGGCCCATTACAAGATGTAAAAAACAAGCAGACATAGAGCTGATGGAGGTGGTGGATCTGTTGGAAGAGATTGAAGAGGCGGAAGAGCCAACGCACAACTCGTCTGACAAAGGCAGAGTCAGTATCATCACCAACGTAAAGAAATGTTCTAGTGTTACAGCACAGAAAAACACAAACAACTCACCTGTCTCAATGACTCACCTGTCTCTCTTTGTTTGTGTCAGGATGAGGACAATGAGGTTCAACCTGTTGCCCTGGAGATGGAGGAAAACATTCATCGGAATACGGCGCACAGGCGGCTGGCAATGATGACGAGGTAGGTAAGATCCACTTCCTGTCTAATACTGTGTTTGGTTACAGACTTCAGTAAAACAAAAATGTCTTTGATTGTTTTCAGTTCAAAGAAAATAGTCGAAGCTCCGATTGAAACCGACATCTACAAAGCTCTCGGTTCAGTCCTGAACACAGACAGCTCTTCAAAGACACATCTGTTAGAACAGGTGAGAAGAGGTTAACCTGTCTTTTTAGAATAGGTGAAACTTCAAGTCTTCACTTCCTGGAGCTGCTTTTCAGTAAAAGCCAGAATCTGGGCTAAATCTCTTACACTAGTCTCCAATAAGATCATTCCTCGATCTTCACTCCTCTTCACTAATCCTACCCTCAGAAGTTGTTCTGATCCTTCATGGTGAAGACCAACCTTCGCAGAAGTCTTTCCCTGGACTGACACACCTATTTACTGAAAACCTGCTTGTGATGCTGCAGCTAAACTGGTGTCAAAGGACAAAAACCAGTGCAGTTTTTTACTGACATACACTAATACTAGACTATTCCCAGGATTTGATTCTGTTTTAAAATCCACCATCTCATTAAAAGTTGTGAATCTGGAGATCTGATCCAACAAAAACGGACATTTTCTTCTATCAATAATAATATCGTGAACAGAAGGAGAGCGTGACAGTCAGCAATAAACACATTTTAATTATCTGTTATGTTAGTCAGTCACAGGAAAATAATTTTGATGGAAAAATTCTGACATAATTTACTCTTGTCTTAACAGTTGTGTAGCTATAATGGTTATCATTAAGGTTACAGAAGAGAGCTTAGTGAGCCTAATAATGGTCCTGACATTAACCACTGGGTGAAGTTTAAAATGGTAAATTGTCTGCACTTATATAGCACTTTTCTACCTAATGGCACTCAAAGTCCTTTACTCTGATTCTCATTCACCCATTCGCACTCACAATCACACATACACCGATGGGGGAGCTGCTATGCAGCTGGCCAAAAATCACTTGCATTAATTAAGTTGGGGTTCAGTGTCTTGCTCAAGGACACTTTGGCATGTGACCGGAGGCAAGAGGGACTGAACCAACAACTGCGGGATTTGTAGATGAACGCTCCACCTTCCTGTACCAAAGTTGCTCACAATACACTTGCAGTTTCAGACCGTTTAGGTATTGTCAAGGCATTTTTCAAAATAGGATCAGTGCAATTTAAACTGTTCCATAAAGTACTCAAGTTCGATACCCAGCCCTAATGAACTCCCTAATCAACACCACTTTTATGCCCTTGAGGAACTTTAACCCAAGGACACCACCCCAACAGCTTTTATTGCGAATCAGCTGCTGGAAGTGATGAGAATTTTAAACAAGCTGCTGGGCCTCGTCCTGTTCTCTGAGATTGTTGTTTGTGTGTTGGAGGCTCATGAGGAGATCCAGACTCTGCAGACTGAAATGAAAAGGCTGGAGAATCTGAAGATGGGTCTGAACCAGCATAGAGAAGCCTATATCACAGAGATATCCCAAAGATCAGGTGAGGAATTGCTTAATGAGGAGGACATCTCTTCTGCTTCTGTGACCTATCACCGGGTCTGTGCTGCACTCCTATGGTTCCTCACTGTTTGAGCTGCAGAGTTAATCGGTAAATTAGTATAAAACATAAGAACATAAGCAGAAACATGTTGGAGTCCTCCTGGTGTTTGGATCATGAAATTGATTCTATGTATTTTGTTGTGGTTCTGAATCGCTTTTTCAAAGCTAATTGAAACAAAAACACAAACCAGGCAAAGTTCTGGTGTCAGCCTCATGTGTTTCTGTTGCTCGGCCCACTTACATCCACACTGGCTTGCAGGTGGAGCTCTAACCAGGTGTGCTTGTGGCTGCAGGTAAAAGTAAGCAGAGGGTCCTGAGGAAGCTGCAGCACATGGCATCCAAACAGAAGAAGAAGGAGAAACAGGATGAGCTACCAGCACCTGCAGGGAGCAGGAACTCTGAACCTTCACCTACAGGGTGCAGTGCTTCTGAGCCTCTTCCTCCAGGGGAAACAACTAATGATGATTTTATAATTACATCATCCAACCTGCAACATCAGAATCCAGCTACTCTGACTTCTGTCTTCAACACAACACCTGTCCAGCAATCTCAGATGGGCCAGCAGTTGTCAAATCTCGTCCTGGCCCCTCCAGCACCAGTGCTGAGGGACAAGCCAAGGACAATCCCCAACATATTGTCCCGGAGTAAGAATTCAGCTCCTCCAGCGTCTGTGGTCACCAGTGCCGTGGAAGGTAAGACTGATGGGAACGTGTAGTATTGATAATGATTAATCAGGACTGATCAGCAGGGTGTTTGGAACTGATGTGAAAACACCCTGGAGTCACAGTGCACCACTAAAGCCTGTTTCACACATGAAATCCGGAAAATGTTAGGAGAAATCAGCCTCGGACATTGTCTGGATTAACCTTTCAGACAGGTAACTCACAGCGGGAGATTGCCTGATTTCAAAGCCGCCTCCTGTGTGAAAATCAACTCGATTTCCATTTGCATGTTTTGTTTTCAGCACATCAGAGCTGCGCGTCTAACAATAAAAAAAAAGGTTCAATCACTTGACTACAACAACAGTTGAGTAATGGAAATGTCATCGACACACAAGCTTGCTTTTAATCTTCCTGACAATTTGGGACAGATCAGTGTGCTTCACACACGAGCTCATGCGCACGGACATTGTACTATGGGGCTCAAGGATAATGTCTGCAGTGTTTCACTGGGAAACTTTTGTTCATGCACACCATCCTAAAAGAGTCAGGATAATAAAATAAAAGGGCCTTAAGTTATTGACTTTTACTAACTCTGAGACATATTAACTGGCTGATTAAGTCACTAACTTATCCGAAAACTTCACTGTCATTAACTCCTTCATTTACTCAACTTGATAATTAGTCGGTGAGTCTGACCATTTTCCCAGATGTTTTTTCTCAGTACTGAGCTTTTAATTTAAAAAACAGAATTTCAGAGTAAAAGGAATAATATCAGACTTTGGACTACCTGTTTGTACAGGTGACGCTCCGTCATTTCAGGCTCTGGTACCAACAGAGGTCCTGTCTCTGGTGGGTGCAACATTGCCGGGACAACAAGTCCTGACCCTGAGTCCACTAATAGCAGCACCAACTGTGCTGCAAACAACTTCTACTCCAGGTACACATTAACACCTGTCCCTCTGTTCTTCTGTTCTATAACCTGCTTTTATTCTGAAAGTAAGAAGTCTCCTCTTCCTATCTGTAGGCGTGGCTTCGGTCACTCTCAACATCCCACGTCTGACCAGTCAGCCGATTAACCTTGCCTCAATGCCTCAACCCCCAGCCGGTAAGATCTACAGCTGCTCCAGCCCCCTCACCATCACCAACCTCACAGGTAACTAAGCCATTAACTAACTAACCCACTAACTGCTTAACCTACTAACAAACTCTCCAACTAACACAAACAATTAAATTCAATTCAATTCAACTTTATTTATATAGCCAATTCACAACAAAGTCATCTCAGGGCACTTTACAGAATAAAGTCAAGATTATAAAGATATATAAAGAGAACCCAACAATTCCCCCTGGAGCAAGCCATAGGCAAGAGTGGAGAGGAATAACTCCCTTTAACGGAAGAAACCTCCAGCAGAACCAGGCTCATGGTGGACGGCCATCTGCCTCGACCTGTTGGGGTGAGTGGAAAGGGGAGAGAAAAGAACAGAGCAACAAAAAGCAACAACAAAACATCGGGCAGGATAGTAGGACCAGTAGCTGCACGCTGGAAGACAAACCTACTTTGTGACTAACAGCAAGCGATTAACTAACCCCACTAATCAACCTACTTACCAATCTACTCACTGACTGCCCGGCTAGTTAATCTCATGGGTAATAAACTCATTGACTCAGGTATACTAACTGCTGA
Organism: Channa argus; assembly: GCF_033026475.1. Taxonomy (NCBI): domain Eukaryota; kingdom Metazoa; phylum Chordata; class Actinopteri; order Anabantiformes; family Channidae; genus Channa; species Channa argus. The sequence goes on along the minus strand of NC_090212.1, from coordinate 22,844,313 downwards.
CCTAGTCATCTTTTATGTTTTTAATCGTTACCAGTATTTTTAATAAAACTGTGTTCTGCTTAATTAAACAGTTTTAATCACTGACATGATTGATGTTCGCTGCTGTATAAGCGCTAAAATTAAAGTGGAGCTTGAAGTAGCTAGTTTGTCTTTGAATGGAAGTACAGCACTGTCCAGGCTGGTGACTGGAGACTAACCAAGGGTACAGAATGTGGTGACTGTGGGCATTCAGGCAAACAGACAAAAACCACTTCCTGTTGTAGTACGTTAACACAAATCAGTCTGGAACTACTTTGACCAGAAGCTTGGTTTGTTTTGTAATGAGGGACGGGGTACTGTAACAAACGTCATTGTGACAGTTACATCACACACCTTCTTCTTCTGATTCCATTCATAATAAATTGAGTGATTAATTACTGCAGTTAATCTTGAACATCACTAACAAGACAATCGGCAACTGATCTTTTGTTGATTACAGCTGCAAACTTCACCAACCTGCTGCACCTCCTTCAACCGGCAACTACACAGCAACTGCAACAACTACAACTGTTGCCACAGCAACAAACACAACTTCAGCAGCTACAACAACCACTGGAACAGCAGCATAAAATCCAGCACCACCAGCCTCACCACCAGCAGCAGGTTCCTGTGGGTCAGGACCCACCTCCACCTCCCACTCCTCCATCTGTGGTGGTCCCTGCTAGATCAGACCAGGTCAAAGACCAAGACTACCCTCCATTCCAGACTCCCATCGCACCAGTCTTATCATCTCCACACTCCACCGAAGAACCGTCGTCCTCTGCGTGCCTGGGTCTGAGTGTCAAAGGTAGGAGTGAGGTCTCAGAGAGGGGGGCTGTGGTTCTGGACCAGCAGGAGAATAGAGACCAGAACTGTGAGTCTCAGAGTCTGACGTCCCTCCTAAGTGAGATCGTCTTCCTCAACCAGCAGCAGAGCAGCAAACTGTTAGAGGGAGTCTCATCACCAGGGAAACTTTCCCCTGAGGTAGACACTGGGGAGGGTGGGGTGGAACCTCACAGCCCCTGGTTCCTGCAGCTGGACTCGGACTCTGACGACCCTGTTAACACGGAGACAGAGCAGGTGGGGTTTAACGGACCCCAGACCGGACCAGTCAATGGAAACGGCACGAATTGTGTACTGGCACCGCCCCCTTTGCTGCAGATGAATGGAGGCGGGGCTAAAGTGACAGACCCAATAGGCAGCAACACAGCCGCAGAAGGGGGAGGGGCGAGCAGGGAGGGAGGTGTGGCCTGGAGGCCAATGCCGAGGCTGGTTCCTCTGGGGCTGAGAGGAAACCAGACCAGCTGACCAATGATGTCCCAGTCTCCCATTAATCGCCTGCAGGTAGACAATGTTCCCTGATTGGCTGAGAACACGACACCACCTGACAACCAATTGGCAGTTGGTCTGAGAACCAGCAGCACAAACCTTGAAATACTGAGTACAAGTGGAATTATTTCAACCAGCACGTTACCCACATCCACACCCTCAGAAATCACAGATAAAAGTCAGTTTCATTGAAGCTGCAACAATTGATCAATCAGGAGAAAAATCTGTAGTATAGATAATTAATTGTTTGACAGAAGTTTTCAGTTTTCTGACATTTTTTAAAATAGATAATCATCTACAGTCAATTAGGCCTCATATTTTCTGCTTGGAGTTCTTCTCTTAGAAAATAATTGTTTGCAATTTGAAAAATGCACTACAGTTTAAACTATTTTTAAACATTTGATTCTGGTTCCTCATATTATGTTTTCATTTGTTTAATATGTTTTAAAACTTTATTCAAGTTGTTCCTCTTTAGAGAAAAACATCATGGGTTCTACTAAAATTACTTTATTCTCATGATTTTGACTGGTTTTCGCTGAATTCCTTAAAAACTTTATTGTTGAAATCCACTAGTCTTTGAATGTTGTTCTTTGTGTGGACAAAAACACTAGAGTTGTATTCAAAGTCATTTCAGTTTTCAGCATTTACTGAAGTCACTACAGTAAATGTTCCAGGAATTGAATCTGGAGCCTGATTTATTTCGATTAAAATAAATATTAGTCCAAATAAATGGCAGCTGGTGTCTAACGTAGACTCACGTTTACATGCTCAGTGTTCTAGTAGGACGATTCTCGCTTGTGCGAAGCTTTGTGCTGAGGTTGGACACTGTACAGTTTTTCCTCAAAGTCATATTTTTATATGTTCCTTAAACCTCTGATGTAAATAAATGTTATCTGAGCTCCAACAGCTCCTAACCTAATATAAATAAAGTTTGCAGATGTACGTCACACTCCGGTTTGTTTCCATAGACAAAATTTTAATTGTGAATTTGGTTGAATTTTAATCATTTGAGGGAAAATGTCACTTTCTAATTTAATCACAATCAACCTCCAGTTGTTAAAACCAACACTGAACCTCTGATGTCTCTCTACCACCATCTCTGCTTCCCTGCTCGGGTGTAGTGTCGGTCTTTCTCTGTTATGGACTTGGTCCTTTTAACTGTAAAACAGGATAGATTGGAGAAAATGTTTTTTAATGGGAATTATTTGCATATGCAGCAATACAAAAAGATTTACATCCTCCAGTCAAATTAATTAGATTTTGTTAAATAGAACAATAGAAAATGGCGTGTAGACTTCACTTTTTCTTGAAAAAAACATACAATTTCTTCTTTTGTTGTTTTTGTTACCAGTGATTAAAAACATGTTGCTACAGAAATCTGTGACTGTAAAACGTTTTTTACATAACTTTTGAATATTGAGCACTGAACTATTTCAGTCATGATTTCAGTTTGACTCAGTAAGACACTGCATGTCTTTACTTTGAGATCATCTCATAAGCATGAGAAAAACCAACCCAGTCTTTCTGCAGACACCAATCCACAGTCAGAGTGTCGACATGAGGGTCAAAGTCACACTGATACAATCGTCTGGCTGGAGAGTGAAACTTCCTGTTTCAAAATAAGATCAAGGATAGAGAACTCCAGAACAATCTCTTTGACGGAACCGGTACTGTTCATTACATAGTCAGAGTATTTGAGGTTGTTGCTGTTCTTTTATCCGTCAAGATGAACATTGTATTAACCTTTTAAATGCAGAATATTGGTAAAATGTGGTCAGTGAGTTTCAGATTTGTCCATATGTTCATATTACAGCGGACAATCACCAACCTCTGCTGCTTCCACTACAGCTGTTGGCCATGCTCATCAGGGCCTCTCTGTCTTCTGTTGCTGCTTGTTTCACCTTCACTCCTGTCCCTCTGTATTTTGCTGCTGCTGCGTTTACCTTCACTCCTGTCCCACCGTTTTCTGTTGCTACTGATTTCAACTTTACTCCTGTAGCTCTATCTCTTGCTGCTTTCTGCCTGTTCAGGCACACCGTCATTCTCAACACAAACCTCTGAAACCTGTCTGTTTGATGAGCAGCTATGACATTGAAGCTCTGAATTTGTCAGTCCATCACAGCGGAAAATGTTTTCTAGGCAGAGCCTAGATTTTCCGAGGTCAATCACAGTAGATCAAATCCATTTTGTTAACAGCAGCAACGTGTTTGGGGGCATCAGAGACTCTTGTGAACACAAAAGAGTCATTTTTCCGATTCGGAAGGACGTGATTTTTAATGTCTTTGAGTATATTGTGGTTTTTCTTATCCCAGGTTGTGCACTTTCCACATGGGGAGAGGTAAGAGTACATGAGCAGGAACCTGCCCTGTTGGTTCTTGATCAGTGGTTTTAGGTTTGTCAGAACTTGAAGGTCTGCATCTACCGGTCCTGAGGGTTCGGCTACAACCACATTGGTGCCTCAGTACGTTTCAGCACTGTTAAGTATAGGTCTCACCTCTTCGCTTTAGCAGTCCTTCTGAAGGACTGCATGAAGTGTGTTTAGGTCCTGGTTCAGTGGGATGTTAGCAGCCAGGAGCAAAGGAAGAAGGGGAGTAAAATAGGAGATAGGAAAGGAGACATGTTTATGTGCAGCAATTGATGGAACTAAAAAGCCTCCTGAGAACATTTACTGATTAAAATCTGACCTTATTAAGGTTAAAGGCAGATATCAGTCAGTCATATATGAAGGTTAATTAGCTGCAGAAAATGAGGCAGAATTTCTGACAGAAGTCTTACTGTCTTGTTTCCTTGGTCTACGAGTGAAGGACAGTGGTATCAACTGCTTAGAATCACAGAGAGAGAGCCAAGGCCCTCCGACCACAGTTCACTGTGCAGATGCTGCAAAAATACTCGGTGTCACCAGAATCCCCTCACACATCAACACAGCAGCCACTTAGGTTTTTGCATGATGTAGAATTTTCATTGTCCTTCCATCTTGTTACTTTGTCCTGCACATTTAAAAGTTTCTTCAAACTTGGTCATATAAACTCATAGCAGAGAACCGACTTCTTCAGGACAAACTCTGTCTCTCATTGACATGATTAGAAATCAGCTTGGAGAATTTTAAATGTTTATATAAGAAAATCATCAAACTGCAATTTTAAAGTGCAAACTTTGCAAACTTTCTTCTGTATTAGTCACAGAAGAAGCACACTGGCGGAGTGGGTGGCGCTGGTGATTCACAGATAGAAGGTCTCCGGTTGAGTCCAAGCCAACTGTGGCCTTTCTCTGTGGAGTTTGCATGGTGTCCCTCTGCTTGTGTGGGTTTTCTCCCACAGTCCAAAGAAAATTGTAGTAGTTGTGAGTGTGAATGTTTGTCTGTCTGTGTATGTCTTTCTGTGTTGACCCTGAGACACACTGGAGACGTCTCCAGGGTAGACCTCACCTCTCCAGCCCCCTATGACCCTGAACAGTATATTTCAGGTGAACACAGTAAAGCTGCAGCAGAACTGTTACTGGGTTCCAGAAACGTTGGGACGCTGTGTGAAATGTAAATAAAGAAAAATCAGTTAAACCCATATTTGATTGTAATGTTACAGTGTCCCAACATTTCAGGAAACCTCTGAAGTCGTAACATGTTATTGATCTGATCGTTCAAAGAAAAACCTTTCTCACAGAAAACAAACTTCCTCAGTGTTCTTCTGATGACCAAAACAAAGTTCACGTGGTTTCTGCTGATGGCATGGGTTCAGACTGTCCCTCAGTGTCAGAACCCAGAGGACAAATACAGAGGACCAATGGACCAATGGATTCTCTAATGGGTGAGAGGTGTGTGTTTGGAAAGACCTACTCATTCATAATGTTATGGCTGATCTGTGTTTCTGTACAGGCGAACGTTTGTGAGCCCTTAAAATATAACCTGGGAGTTTGAATGTGTGCTCGATTCAGGTGAGTTTGATATTTTTAATTTACCGTCCATGTGTAACAACACACACACACGGATTGACAAACATGCTGATCTTCGTTTTCCATTAAATTTGTGTTCAATTGTGTTCAGTTGCACTTGTGTTCTTGCCGCTTTGCTTCGCTGACGGGTTACATTGCGTTTAATCTTCAATTCTGAAGCGAGAGAGGACGTCCGGCGACTTCGCAAAGTGTGTGTGTATGGCGGGGGTAGATGAATAGAGATTGTCACGTTTATATTTCAGCTAGAAACAACGTTTCCGATAATCTGTTTTCTTGTTTATTGTGGACAGATTAAACGAGTTTTGTCTAATTTTAACCCACACATCCGTCTCCATGAGTAGAAGCTGCACTGTGATTTTACTTTTGAAAAGAGTTCGTATGCTCAAAAGGAGGACAGGAGGACATCAACACTACCTTAATACAGTATTTGTACAGTATTGTGTATGGTCAATACACGCAGCAAACTGATATTTAACAATTTATCGTGTATTTTATTCTCCATTTTGTAAAGATTGTAATGAAAATGAAAATATGTAAAAAGCCTCGGATGTCAATGCAGTTTTATTGTGAAAACCCAGACAGGAAGTGCTGACGTTTTTGCAGCACGGGCTCATGACGCTGCTCGTACGTTTGTCCGGTGTCGATCGTGTTGGACCCGCGGCGTCTCTCGTTTCTTCGCTGCGGCGGAGAAATAAGATGCGGAGAGACAGCAGAACAGGAGCCCATGACCCAGATCAGTCCAGAATCAGAGGCAGGCTAGCTGAACGCTCCGGTCCGGCACGGCTCGGCTCGCAGACGGCATGACGGCGGCGGCGGCGACAGAGACGGCAACAGAGAAAAGCTCCAGCCGCAGAGAGAAGCACTTAACGGCGCGATGAGCGCGGAGGGAAGCGGGACGATCCGGAGCCGCATCAAGAACCTGCTGCGTTCCCCGTCCATCAAACTGCGGAGAAGCGGCACCGCACGGCACAAAGAGGATCTCAGCGGCAAGGTGCGCACGCGCTTTGACACACACACACACACAAAGTAGTCATTCTGTAGCTGTAAGGACTCTCGTTGACCAGTACCAGACCTCCACCACCCCACCAAAACCTGAACCTGGATCTCACTGTTATGTCCTCATTAGTGCTGGCTATAATTGACCCATTGGTCAGAACCTCTGGAGGACAACATGTCCTCATTTTAAAAATGTCCTGAATCTCTCTCATGTTTGCAGCATTTACTTTAGACATCATTCTCACAAAGGGCACTTGACCATCAGAGCTGCAGGGACAGACGTTGTATCTGTCTTTATCTTCCTGCAGCACCCATCTGGTAATCCACAACTGAAGGTGTTTGCAGAGAACACGCACACTCAGGATCTGCTGTGTCAGCACATTTTCTCTCACTTAGTTGACTTCAGCTGAAAACAAACCACAGATTCAAACAGAACTGTGACTGATTCCATTCCGGACCTGGTTCTGGTCTGGAAGTTTCCAGTCTCTCGGAGGACTTGTAGATGGTGTCTTCAACCAGTCTTCCTGTCCTCTGTGCTGCTGTCAAAAACTGAAGTCCAACGCTGAGCTGCTAGGCCTTTCAAGATAAGAGCCCTATTCCTGTATTATTTACTGCAGTATCTGTAGTACTGTAGTAGTTGTAGTAACTTCAGACAAAAACAGTATGTAAAAACAAAATTGACTGGTTAAAAAAAAACTAAACTGAACAAATTAAACCTTCTACTGATTTACCAGAAGCTGCTGGTTGATCCAGCAGTGTGTGTGTGTGTGTGTGTAAATGGACCAGTCTCTTCATGAGGTTCGTATTCTTAACGTCACACTGGACCCATGAACCTGAATATGTCAGCTGGTTCTGGTTATGATTTGCTGAACATGTCAGGAAGTGTGTGACGATTGGCTGAATGACTGCAGTGATTTTGAGCACACAGACAGATCAATGACAAAGTTCCATTCAGATTTAGATTTGTTACTTTCTTGTTATTTGAAATAATTTCTTTCAGGTCTCATTCTGCAATTTGTACAGCCAAGCAGCACGTGTGACGTCACCTTCAGGAAGTGTTTTTCCTGAAGAGAACCTTCCTGAGGATCAGTGTAAATGTGGAGGAGGAGGTTCAGTGTGACCTCGGTGTGACTGTTTAAGAATCAGCTGAAGCTTTGTCCTCGTTAACTGTTCTGTTGCATACCGACAAAAATGGGAGAAAACAAGAACAGAGTTTGGAGCTTATCATGGCGCTTAGCATGGAGCCGCTCAAACCATAGTGAAAGCTTCTGATAACAAGTCACACCTCTGAGGAAAAAACTTGCTGATGCGCTATGTTATGGTTAATTTGCCTTGAAGGCAGAGCTCAGACTGACTTCACACTGGGCAGGTTACCGTGACAACACAAGCTACAGGTTAACAACACCAGTTGTAAATAACACGCTATGCTGTATTTTGTTCTGCAAAACTATGTAGCAACATATCCACAGACAGAAGGGGGACAGTACTGTGTCCATGACTGATTTAATGAGAAACCAATAGAACAAAAGTGCTAATAACATTGATGATACTTTGGCCTGCTAACGAATGGAGCAGCCTTATTAGATTCTGAGACCAGGGTTGCTCTGGTTCAACTGACTTTTGAGTCAGACATATAACTTCAGGAGGCATTTCAGCTAAACTTTGTTATTGGGAAGTAATGATGGAACGTAACAATAGGTCTGGTTTGAATTGAGACGGACAAAGACAGGGATACTGCTCAACTCTCAGCTCAGGTCTGTCAATTATTGATGATGATCTCAGCTCAAAGTTCAGTTCTCAAACCCTGAATCAGTTCTTAATGTTTAATATTCAAATAGATGTGAGTGACATTGTAAAAATCTGTTTTCACTCTGACATCAAAAATTCAGTTTCTGTTGATCAGAGGAAACCAGGTCCACAGAGCTCTAAAGAACAGAACACATGTAGTTGAAACAGGAACTTTATTGAACACAGAGCTTAGAGTTGTCTCTACAGCCACTGGAACCAGGTAAACCTGAGCTGTCACACACATCTCTGCATCCAGAGTCCCTCTGCAGACAGAACAAGAACTGATGGTACTCTGGTTAAAACACTTTTGTTAAAAGAAGAAAGTAGTACAGTTGGGACGGTGCAGATGCTACTTAAACATCTGTCATTTACCTAGTGTGGTTTTTATGGACTGATGGGAAATTAAGGATTCGTCCAGCTGCTGTCACTTCACTGGAGCTGGTTCAGGAGAATCCAGAAGGAGTAGCAGGTGTTGGGGAGGGGTTTGTTACTAATGACTTCTGACCTTTGTCCTCCAGGTGACCTTGGAGAAGGTTCTGGGTATCACGGCTCCTGGGAACCGAGCACTGGCCTGCGACCCCCGGACTGGACTGCTGGCGTATCCTGCAGGGTGAGAATCACACAGAGGGTTTTCTGTTGTTCCTTGGGGGGTGGGGGGTCCACACACTGACAGGAATCACTGTGTACATGTACACAGCTCATGTGTTATATCATGATGTAAATACTGGGAGCTGTAATACTGAGTGTGTACAGTGAAACTTGGACGGGAACTTAAAGTCTGGACTTTAGAGGTTAATGACTTGATCCAATTATCAGATTAAACACGTCATGTGACTTAAAGACACACACACACACACACACACACACACACACAGTGGATCACAAGGCCATAGTTACAGTCTCCCAGTCCTTGTGTTTGTGTGTGTGTGTGTCTTTAAAAGGGTTTTAAGGTTATTAAGGATTTTCAGAGGTTTTTACAGAATCTTAAAGTGGATTCAGGGTCAGTTCAGGGGTTAGGGTTAGAAGGCGGTCTCTGTGGTCTCTCTAGGTTTGGGTATTTAAGAGCTTTTTAACGTGGGTTTGAGGCATCTTTGCAGAGTGTCAGAGAAGGGGTTTTGAGGATTCTTGAGGTGGTCCAAGAAGTTGTTGGAAACAAAAAAAATCTTCGTGTTTGGTTGGACTGTTTATTGTGTCCCCTCAGGATCTGGTCCAAACAGTCTCTGGAGCAGGAGCAAACATTTGGTATGTTTTATCATATCTCATGTGATGATGTGTGGTAATTAAACTCCATTAGATAAAAGCCTAACACCGAAAACAAAACCCCATTGGTCACTGCCATCAGTGAATGAGGTTCTGACAGGTTTCTTAAGGAAAAGGAAGGATCTGTGACAAGGCTTTTGTTGTTTCTGGAAGAGTTTTAGGGGGAGGGGGATCTTGATTTTCCCTGCCAGCTGTTTGTGCCAGATGTTGTTGTGATGAACTAAAAAAAATTTGCCTGTTGTTCAGCTGTTGGACTTTGGGCAGAGTCTCTGGTAAACCCACCTGGAGACAGTGTGCTGTCATTGTAGTCCCTGTTGGAGCTGGAGTAGGGGCTACAGCAGCGTCACAGACTCGACTGATCCTCCTCTCATCCTGAAATGGTTTTGTTTCTTGGATGAGTCTGAGTCCACAAGAATGATGGGAATGTCAGGGTGGATGTGATCCAAGATCCAGATTTAAATTTTCTGCTGTCCAATCGGCTGAGAGCTGGAGAGGAACAGAGGCTGCTGATTGGTTGTTGAGCTGTTTGTGTTCCGGTCAGAAGATTCAGTTCACGGGTGAAAAGGTTTAATGCTGACGCTGAAGGAAGTAGGTCAGTGTGTTTATGTGTATGTGTGAGGGGCTTAACTTTATATTTGTTAAGCACTTTAAGAAAACTAGGTTGACCTAAGTGCTGTACAGAAATAAAATAGCACAATAGTATAGAATAAAACTAATACAACAGATAAAATAATGTCAACAACTCAGACTATGTAAACCAATGAAAACAAGTGGGTTTTAAGAAGGGATTTAAAAACAGGTAAGGGTGAGGCCTGTCTGATGTGCAAGGGCAACTCGTTCCACAGTTTTGAAGCAGCCACCGCAAAAGCTCGGTCCCCTCTGAGCTCGTCTTTAGTTTTCGTGACACTCCGGATCAGCAGGTCAGCTGATCTGAGCGACCGTGGTGGAAAATATGGATGCAGGAACTCAGAGAGGTACAGGTTCCAGTAAAGTGAATATAAAATAGTTGAAAAGTGCTCATATTTTCGAGTGCCAGTTAAAAGATGCAGCAGCATTTTGGACAAGCTGCAGTCGAGAGACTGACGACTGACTCGCGCACTGCAGTAATCCAGCCCGGATGTAACGAAGGAATGGATAACTGTTTCAAAGGGCTCTTTTGTAAGAATGTGCTTGACTCTGGCCACCTGCCTCAGTGACTTAACAACAGACTGGATCTGCCATTCAAACTTCTGGTCAGTTTCCATTTTAAACCCAATGTTAATAATTTCAGTAATTTCAGTTAATAAAAAGTCTACAGGGACAGCCCCACTAGATGACTTAGTTCCCACCTTCACCTCAGTCTTTGAGTTGTTAAAGTGTAAGAAGATAAGAGCCATCCAGGCTTTAATGTCCTTTACAAATTGCAGTAATAAACTGCCAGAAAAAGCATCCTTCTTATTGAGTGAAACATAGGATCTGACAGTCATCACAATAGCAGTGAAAAGAAATGGCATGTCTTCTGAGGATGGAGCCCAGTGGCAGCAAATACAAAGAAAAGAGGATAGGGCCTAAAATGGAGATTATTAAGGGACTCAGGATGCTCCAGGAGTTGTTGAGTGGTCTTTGGAAGGGATGCATGGATGCAGTGAAAAAAAAAAAAAAAAAAGAATTATTATGAACGTTTCCAAACTAACCGTCACTTTATCACTGTGGATCAGTAATTGGCTCAGTTGTTTATCACCACCAGAACCATTAGGGAGAGTGGGCTTCCTTCAGAGAGGAAGTCCAAAAAGACTTTTTTAGTAAACTAGGGTGAAAAGTTACTGTGGCCTACAGACAGTCAGCTCTGAGTAATTACCGGTCTGGTTAAGAGACTTATTCTGAGTTTGTCTTGTCCATCATCTGCCCTGATAAACCATTTACTCGAGACGAGACAGAGGACAGACTGTCGCATGAACAGCATGTGTTCAGGTCCATTCATCTCACTCCACTTCTCTGGGAAATAATTTTACACCTTCATACAAAGTGTGAGCTGCACGCGTGTCTGCAGACTTCACTTATTAATCAGCCACGTGGGCAAAGACAAAATTCGATGGGATTGATCAAAATGTCAAAGATCAGCCCGATCGATCAATTGGTTATCAGTTATTATCAGTCTGAAAGCAGCTCAGAGAAGCAGATCTGCTCTCTGCAGCTTGCTGTTTTCTTGCTGCATTGCAGATGTGGGTCAGGTTGGGGAGGGTCTGTGCTCTCTGCTACACACTGAGGACATGCATGTTACACTGCAGCAGAACCCCCCCCCCACACACACACACACACACACACACACACACACACACACATATATAAACACTCACACACTCCCCTTCCTCTTAGCTGGTGTTCTTCTGGGTAACCTGAGCACAGACTGTCTTACAAACTGTAGCTGATAGGAGAAAAGTTTCAGTTTTGGTTTAATCACTGTGATGTCTGCAAACATCTGTCCCTGTTGCTGTTTTATCTCAATGTGAAGGAAAGACTCAGTCATGAAATTGTTTGCTGCAGAGCTAAATGATGATGATAGAGCTTTAAAGCTTCCTTTTGTGTGTGTGTGTGTGTGTGTGTGTGTGTGTGTGTGTGTGTGTGTGTGTGTGTGCGCGCTCTGATGCGAAAGAATATAATTGGTTACTGACTCAGCTGCAGACACTTATTAGTAAGTGTGTTTATGTGCACACACACGCTTCTGTCTGTCGGTCTGATGACTCACACTGGGATTTCTGCGTGTGTGTGTTGGGGGGCGGTGTGCTGCTAACAGTGCACACAGTAATAGGTCTGATCAGATCTGAGGCTGAAAACTGCAGCTCTGTAAAGCCTCTCTTATATGGATGTGTGTTAAAGTGTAAACCTGGAACAGTGGTGGTTTAGGAGCTCGGGGGGGGGGCACACTGACCAATGATAACAGGTTACCCCGGCACTGAGTCACACATCAGATATGAAGCAGATACAGATTTTAGCCTCTCTTAATTCCTGGTTTTGTTTTTTGGAACATTTCCTGTCTCTTTACCAACAGCGACTCTAAACCTGTCCTCAGGTGTGTTGTCTCTGTCCCTGTGGCTCACCCTGTCAGGCCGGGACCATCACCAGAGGGAGTCAGAACAAACAACAACTTGTTTTCCTCTTCTTGTTGAGTAGTGAGGTCAAAGGTCAGACGGTTTTGATCTGACACCTGCAGCACCCGCAGCTGTTCTAACATCAAAAACAGTCCATATTGACCCCACCCCTGATAAATAGAGAGACAAGAGACACTCCCAGAGGCCTGAAGATATTTGATCTTTATTCAATCTCTATTGACACAATACAAATACACAGACATACAAAGTTTCCACCCAGAGATATTTAGCTACTGGATGTGACTAGTTTGTAGGATTAAGACGTTTTTAGAACCAAGCAATGTCATGTCAGGAACCACATTGAAGACACGGAAGCTCACATTCCTGTGACCCTCAGGTGGGTTTGATCAACTCACTAGAGTCCCGTAAACCAACCTGCGGTCATTGTTCACCCATTACAAACACAGATGTGCCTCAAGTTTGCAGCACAACATTGCGATACATTGTCAGTATACATGATGTCTGCTTCTTGTCCTTCTGTCCAAGAAGACAGATCCGTCCCTTGTTTCTTTTCTCCTTTGCTTTTTCTTTATCCGATTCGGTGGTCTGAGGACAGACGAAGCCATTGTTTTGTACAGACTATAAAACTCTAAGGCATATTTTTGAAACTGGGTTATTGAAGTCCTTGCTATGATAGAAATGTCCACACGTGATAGAAATGTCTTCACTGTGAGCAGCGTGTCTCTGTCTCTTTATAAACACTGAGCAGTTTAATGAGTCTCTCTGTTTGGTGACTCAGTCTGTCCAACCTGAACATTCAGAAACACACTCTGCCAACTTCCCCCTCCACAAACTCAGTGTCTTGGTGCAGAGACTGAGACAGCTGCGGTGGTGTACAGACAGTATGTAGGTATAAAGTTAGGATTATTCAAAATAATTCGAGTGTTTTCTAAATGAAACTACAGTAAAGAACTGAAATAAGACAGCAACCAAATTGTGCAGATTTATTATCAACTTTATTCATGTGAACAAATCAAATGCACCTCTGAGTCTGTTTTATACCTCACTTACCTCTTTTGTATGTCTGTGTATGTGTGTGCAGGTGTGTTGTGGTCCTCCTTAATCCTCGGAAGAACAAACAGCATCACATCTTCAACAGCTCCAGGTAAACCACCGCTAGCCATTCAGAGCACTTTCCTGTGTCTGTGGCTGCCATGTGACCTGTCTCTCTCTCTCGCTCTCTCTCTCTCTCTGTCTCGCTCTCTCTCTCTCGCGCTCTCTCTCTCTCTCTCTCTGTCTCTCTCTCTCTCTCTCTCTTTTTTTTCGGTGCAGGAAGGCCATCACCACATTGGCTTTTTCTCCTGATGGGAAATATGTGGTCACAGGAGAGGTGAGTGTTACTGGATTGAGTTCTGGTTCTTGTTCTGTTAAAGTCCAGTTTCACCAAAGTCCAGATCCCAGAGTTAAGTCTGAGGAACCTAGAAACTGGAACCTGTGAAATCTGGAGGTGGCACTGGTCAGTTCATTTGGAACCCCAGTCTGACTCCTAACCTGACTTTAATCTGAGACCCCCCCCCCCACAGAGTGGTCACCTGCCTGCCGTTCGGATCTGGGATGTGTCAGAACGTCTTCAGGTCTCTGAGCTGCAGGAACATAAATACGGCGTGGCCTGTGTGGCCTTTTCTCCAAATGGTAAATACATCGTCAGCGTTGGCTACCAACATGACATGATGGTCAACGTCTGGAACTGGAAGGTAACTAAGTACTTTTACTTTACTACTATTCAGACTAGCTTCACCTGTGCTGTTACTGCGGAGACCATGAACTGGCTTTAGTGGGAGAATGTGTGTATTTACTGATACAGTCAGAAACTCTAAGGAAAGCCTGCAGGTGAAGTTTCCTTAATGCAGAGCAGAAGGCCTGAGGGTCACAGCGTTGAAAAGATAGATGTGAAAAACACCTGTTGTTTACCTGTTCTGTTCTGTCTGCGTCAGAAAAACGTGGTGGTCGCAGCCAACAAAGTCTCCAGTAAAGTCATGGCCGTCTCCTTCTCGGATGACAGCTCCTACTTTGTCACCGCTGGCAACCGCCACGTCAAGTTCTGGTACCTGGACCACGCCAAGACCTCCAAGGTTCACCTGTCTCCCACCTTCTGATGACATCATTCTGTGTTATTACTGTCCTCATTAATCCGTCTGTCGTTGTCCAGGTGAATGCCACAGTCCCCCTGCTGGGGCGTTCAGGGCTGCTGGGAGAGCTCAGGAATAATTTCTTCAGCGATGTGGCATGTGGTCGGGGTCGACAGGCCTCCTCCACCTTCTGTATCACCTCCTCTGGGCTCCTGTGCGAGTTCAACGACCGTCGCCTCTTGGACAAGTGGGTTGAGCTCCGGGTGAGTTTCAGTGTTTGAGTCATTTGGTTTAGGACGTGTTAAATCTTTCAACAAGATAGAGGACAGCTGTCTCCATCTTTGCAACATGTGGTTACCATAATTACAGGATGATTCTCTTCCTGTGACTAAAATCCTGATCCCTGGGTTCAGTTTGAGACCAAATTCTGGACTGTCCCTCTGACAGAAACCCACAGACACACACTCTGTGACTTTAATGTTGCCTCGTGTGTGATTTTTAAAGTAAAAAAACACTAACGTAAAGTTGTTGTCCTTTTCTCCTGCTTCCTGTGCAGAGACTCGACTCTGCCGCTGTAAGTTCTCCTCTCACCGCGACTCAGGCTCTTCAGCCTCTGATGCAGTTTTCAGCAGGTGTTTCGTAAAGACTGAATCTTTGTCTTCATTGGCTGAATTGACTGACTCAGACACGCTCACTTTCTCCCTTTCACCCTATTGGTCAATTTCACAGCACACCGCCATCATTCATGTACAGCTTTCCACCTGATTGGTTCCTCTCACCCCCCACACTCTGATTCGCAGACGACCCTGAACCCAGCATGAGTCACCTCCTCCTACTTGCAGCATCCCCTCACTACTGCAGTACTGAGACTAAATACTGCAGTACTGATACTCAGCACCCTGATGGAGCAGTAGCTCAGTAACAGCAGCGTCTTTGTGTGAATCTTCACCCACTCACATTCTCTGACCTACTTTTTAGAGACACAAACACAAAGAAATATGTTCAGTTCAGAGGAAAATAAAAACTTATCATCACGGCCTCATAACGCAGCAGTTTTAGTGAGTTAATGCCATGATGGACTGATTGCCACATCATATTTAACCTTTGACTGAAGGAATATAATTACTCAGGACGTTGGTGTAGTTCAACGTTACAAAACATTAGAGCCAGAAAATGTAGACTTATTGCAAAATTTTACGTCATTTTCAGAGAACAAACAAACACATTATTCCATATTTACAATTCTAATTTATTTTTAATAATTTAAATATTCTGTTTGTCTTTTAAAAATGTAAACCTTAACAAACTTTTATTTTGAGTTCTTGAATCAGTGACTTCCTTCAGAAACATTCCTCTGAATGTACTTCAGTACATTTATCACAGCTGTCATCCCCATCATACATCAGGCTCAGGTCATGACACTCATGTCTCTGACTCACTTGTCCAACTGCCTGCTTGTGTCCTCAGACGTCTCAGGCCACCTGTCTCTCCGTCACAGATGAGTTTATCTTCTGTGGTTGTTCTGATGGGACGGTTCGAGCTTTCAGTCCCGTCAACCTGCACTTCCTCTGCACTCTGCCCCGCCCACACTACCTGGGAGCTGACATTGCCAGTATGGTGGATGCCAGGTAACACTCACATGACAGGTTGTAGTCAGTAAACAGAGATACAGTAGACCAGTATTGAGCCCATGTTGACCAAGTGGGCAGAGCAGCAAACCTCAGTCTGTTTAAGTCAGAGATTAGCTGATGTGTTTCCATAGAAATATTTTATTCTAAGTGTGTGTGTAAATGCTTCCCCCCTCCACAGTCAGCTGTTCTCCTGCAGGTCAGAGTTTCGGTACCCGGACACTGTGGCAGTGACCTATGACCCGAGCAACCGCTGGCTGTCCTGTGTCTACAATGACCACAGTGTTTATGTTTGGGACGTCCGAGACCTGCGGGACCCCCGACGGGCCGGAAAACTCTATTCAGCCCTGTACCACTCATCCTGTGTATGGAGTCTGGAGGTCTGTGTGTGTATCAGCATGCTTGGGTTACAGACTGCATGGACAACCATCTGAGTTTTTATTAATCAGTACATATGACTCAGTGTTTTGCTCCTGGGTGATTCGTGTTTAATTTGACAGCAGAAGAAAAACCTCATTAAACCAGCCACACTTCTATCTTTACTTTAACATATTTGACATATTTTACACTTTGATAGTAAGGATTGCTTGCAGGTGTACCCAGAGGGCAGTGGAGGAGGGCACGTGCATCTACCGCCTGGCTCCTTCCTGTCCTGCTCCTCAGACAACACCATCCGACTGTGGAATATGGAGGGACACACTCTACTCAGCAGGAACATCCTGAGCCAAGTATGACCACACGCACACACACGCACACTGGCAAGTTTTCTGGGGTTTCTGCTTCAACAACTGCAACTTGATCATTTGTTTACAGTCTCCCCGTAAACTGTGCTTAAGTAGTCACTTGCCCTTTCTATTAACATTGCTTAGCAACCACTCCACCTTTTCTCAATTACCATTATGATATATTTTCCCCCCTTTGTCTTGTCAATTTTTGTTAATTTATGTCATTTTAGATTAACATTAGTTCCTTTCAACTTCCCACATGTACACCTGCACACCTGACCACTTATCTTTGACCCCTTCAGGACCTGCAGAAGGTCATTTACGTGGATGACAATAATACAAGTCTCTTGGACACGGAGAGCATCATTGTCGCCGGTGGCAACTCAGAGAAGGGAGGCTCATCGGGCTCCGAGGGACAGCAGATGGACCAGAGCAGGTCAGGTATTAGGACCCTGAGGGTCAGTCCGGATGGACAGCACCTGGCCTCTGGAGATCGCATGGGGGTCCTCAGGTAAGGGAGCTTCTGAGTGGACTGATCTTTGTCTAATGTTGGTTGACTGTTGTATGTTTTGGTTTGTGTGATGTTTTATAACGTTTGTATGCGTGTTACAGGATCCATGACCTGGACAGTATGGAGGAGATCCTGAACGTTCAGGCTCATGACTCAGAGATCCTCTGTCTTGAGTTTTCCAAACCAGACACTGGTGAGAATCTGCTAATCGGCAGCAAACAACATGTTTAGCACAATGTACAACACGATGAATATATATATAGATATATATATAAAAAAAGCTCACATTATTCTGTTAGTGTTAACCTTTGATTAAAAGGACCATTTAACCAGACTATTATTTGATTTATTTATTTTGGTGTTTTACTAGTGTGATCCTGTTATTAATTGTGGAAATTAAATTTTAAAAAGTGTAGTGATGTAATACTTGCATTACTGTGTGTTTTCATTGGTATATATATTATACTTGTGTACTGACCGTGGGTGGGAGTTACCAACAAATGCTCATTAATGACATTTGTGAGTGTGTGTGTGTGTGTGTGTGCGCGCTTGTGTGTCAGGTCTCCAATTATTAGCCACGGCCAGTCGGGACCGTCTGATCCACGTCCTGGATGCAGCCAGAGAGTACAGTCTGGTTCAGACTCTGGATGAACACTCGTCCTCCATTACTGCTGTCAGATTTGCCGGTCAGTCACAACCCACCGGTCTGACCTATTTCCGTATGCTGTGCTTGTATTGTAGTATTTCATATCTGAGAGCTAGACTTACTGGTTATTTAACAAGGTTTGTAATAAATGAAACCAACCAGCCAAAGACATGAACCGTGATATCAGTTAAAAACCAACATGGCTCCATGTAGCTGAGCTAAAGCTTCATCTGATGTTGATCTGACCTCACCTGCTTCTTGTCTCCATCAGCCAATGAAGGGAAGGTGAGGATGATCAGCTGTGGAGCCGATAAAAGCGTCTATTTTCGCACTGCTCGACAGGTGAGAACTGCACCTGAGAGATGTCACTGTCTAACAGCCAGTCACAGGCAAGAACAGATCCACAATAAGTGAAAAAGTGGATCTGAGAACACTTGTGGTTTCTCTGCTTCTGCACACTATTTGTTTCCATGTTTCAATTGTTGAATCACTGCAGGTAAATAAGTAACTACAGGTACATAATTACCGTGATTTAAAGTTGCTCGTTGAAATTCAAGCTGACAGTCGAGATTTTAAACACATCTTTATAGTTTCATTTCAAACCCACTGTGGTGATATACGGAGCCAGCATAACCTGTATCGCTGACCACATACTTAAGGACATGACTACTTTTTTCTGTCTCAGGTGGAGGAGGGGCTGGAGTTCACACGAACTCATCATGTTGTCAGGAAGACGACTCTGTACGACATGGACGTGGAGCCAACCAGGAAGTACGCAGCAGTGGGCTGTCAGGACCGCAGCATCAGGTAACACAAACCTGTGGGGGTGGGCGCATAATCCACCAGGAGCAGGATTAGGATTAAGCACTACGATGGTGTCATCTTTGTCTTTCCTTAGTCTTGTTACTTTCAGACAGCGTTCCAGTGTTTGTGTCATTTTCGTCTTGGTAAATTTGACTCAACAGAGTGTTCAGGTGCAGTGGGGAACCTTAGCCTCGTCACATCTAACAGAAAATGCAGATTCTTATATTG